>NC_051396.1:51245739-51250739 GCF_015228065.2 Penaeus monodon
GGGAGAGGAGGAGAGAGGGGAGAGAGAGAGGAGAGGGCCCTTACATTTTTGGGAAATTAAGAGGCCCCCCAGTCTAGGGAAAAATAAAAAATTCTGATGATGTTTATTCTGAAATATTGGTCTTTAGGTATCTTACTTAAACTATCAAATTATGTTGATATAAGTAACATGAATTTCTTAGGCAAAGGGTGAAAGTGACTTGTGAAAATCACAACAACAAGCAATTATATTGAATGATAAGGATATAACCCAGGATTAAGGGCTTTTGCTGGGTTATCTTGAATTTTCCCATAAGCCCCTGTTTTTTGAAAAATTTAAATGCTGCTGCTGTACTTACTACTATTTTTACCACTACAAACTACTACTACTAATACAAAACTGCTGTACAAATACTACTTTTTTTAAAAAAACTATTTACTACTACTATTTATTTACTACACTATTTAATTCCCAAATACTTTGCTGCTACTACTACTACATTACCCCCCAAAATACTATTATTTAACACATTTACTACTACTATACTATTGCTCTACTTACAAATTTTTTTACCACTACTACTACTACTAATACTATACTACTATTGCTGTACTATTTACAAATATTTGCATACTAAAATACTACTATTTACTACTACTATTGCTGTACTCCCTACTACTACTATTGCCACTACTATACTACTACAAATACTACTACTACTATTTACAAATTGCTGCTGCTAAAAACTACTATTTGCCAAATAAAATACTACTACTACAAAATTACTGCTGCTGCTGTATATTACTACTTTTTTTTCCCAAATTACTATACTACTATTTAAAAATACTGTTTCCCTACTACTAATTTTTTTACCATATACTACTATTTTACCCTATTTACTACAAACTATTGCTGCACTAATAACTTTTTTTACCACTAAAAACTATTTACTACTATTGCTGTTTCCTACTATATACTATTCCCACTATACTACTATTACTACAAATACTTTTGCTGTACTACACTACTACTATTCCCCACTACTATACTAAAAACAAATACTATTACAACTTTTGCTGCTGTACTTTTAAAATTTCCCAAAATACTATACTACTACTAAAACTACTATTGCGCAATACTACTACAAATTACTATTGCCACTACTACCAAATACTACTACTAAAATATTTCTGTTTAAAATACTACTATTGCCATTACTTTATACAACTACTACTACTACTACTACTTTTTGCTGCTACAAAATACTACTTTTGCCATACTACTACTATACTACTACTATATACACTATGCTACTGCTGCTGTACTACTATTACAAAACTCCCCACTACTATATCTAATACTCCCTAATAATAAAAATAAATAATAAAAAAAAACCCCATCATCATAACAACAATAATAACCGAAACAGTAATAGCACTAAGAGCATTTTTAAAACTCACAAAAACCGGAATCCGACCAAGCAGACGGGCCCCCACCCAGTTCCCCGCCCTTTCAAATTCGGGACTCCAAAAAAGAAAAAAATTTCGCCAAAAAATTACCCAAAATAACTAAAACCCAAGGGGAGTTTCTGGAAAACAAACCCCTTTCCCCCTCCCCCCCCCCACTCACCCCCAAATCCGCCCCAACCCCTCCCCCCCCTCTCTAAAGAAAACGGGGGAACCCTGCGGGAAAAAGGGGCACCCTGTAAGGTGCCAAAAATTTACTTTGGGGCGTGTTTTTAAAGGATATGGTTCGGGTTTCCATTTAATCATCGGCGTCTGGGAAAAAAAGCAGGGGGCGTATAGGACATAGAAAACAGGAAGAGGGGAAGGGAGGGAGGGGGAGAGGGAAAAGGAAGGAGGGAGAAGGAGGGGGGGGGGGGGAGGGGGGGGGGGAGGGGGGGGGGGAGGGGGAGGGGGGAGGGGGAGGGAGGGGGGAGGGGAGGGGGAGAGGGAGAAGGAGAAAAAGGGAAAGGGGGGAAAAAGAGGGGAAGAGGAGAGAGAGGGGGCGAGACAAGAGAGAGTAAATGGGGTTTGGGAATGGGAGGGGTTAATTTGTGAGTTTATGAGACCGCGCGGCGAGGTGTAGGTTTGGATAAAAAAAGTAAATCGTATCATGACCAAATTCGCGCAAAACGCACGCAGCAGCTCTCTTCTCTCTCCCCCTCTCTTTTTCTCTCTCTTTTCTCTCTTCTCCTTTTCCCCTCTCTCTCTCTCTCTCTCTCTCTCTCTCTACATCAGCGCCATTATATGTACAGTCCCAGGCAGAGCACGCTAATGAAAAAGCGGCCCCCCCTTTACTTTAAAACAGAGCCCCGGCAACACACAAGGCGGGGTGAGGCAGGATTGACACAGGGGAACGGCCCGCCGGGACGACGTGCCGAGCGGGACGGACCAGGGAAGGAGGGGGGGGGGGGGGGCGGCGGTGGGAAAAAGGGGGAAAAGGGGGAAGGGGGAAGGGAAAAAGGGGAATTGGGGAGGGGGGGGAAAGGGGAAAAAAAAAAAGGGGGAAATGGGGAGGGGGGGGAGGAGAAGGAAAAAAGAAAAGGGTAAGAGGGGGAACGGCTTTAGTGTTTAGTGCAGAAAAGTGGGCAGCAGGGGTTAGAAAAGGAGGAGGGGGGGAGAGGAGGGGGAAAGAGGGGGGAAAAATAATGAAGGAGAGGGAGGGGGAGGGGGAAATAAGGGAAAATAAAATATAAAGACGAGAGTTCAAATAGATGGGCAGTTAAAAAGGAGTCAAAACAGTAAAGGCAAAGAAAAAGGAAGAAGAAAAAAAAAAAAAAAAAAAAAAAACGACAAAAAAAGAGAGAAAAAAAAACGCAACCACGGGGGAAAAAAAAAGACGGAAAGAAAACAAAACAAAAGTCAGAGACACCAACGAAAAATAAAATAAAAATATCCACAGCAGGAATTTCTGAAAGAGGAAGTGAGCGAGCGAGAGTGCGGCGTTGCGGACGAAGACGAAGAAGAACAAGAAGAAGAAGAAGGAGAAGAAGCAAGGAAGAAGAATAATAGCGAGAGCAAGCAGGACCGGACTATCAATGAAGGCAGGTGTCCGGTACAGAGGGTGGGGAAGGGGGGGGGGAGCGAGCGGGGAGATTGCTTGGGTGGGGTGCCAGGGTGCTGGGGAGGAGGGGAGGGAGGTGGATATGTGAATGGGGTATGAAGAAGGTGGGTAGGAAGGGAGAAGGGAGGAGTAGAAAGTGGGAGGAAAGGGAGTGAAGGAAAGTAGGTAGAAAGGGAAGGTGCGAAGGGAAGGGCAGGGGCGAAGGAGAAAGGAAATCAAGCGTGCATGACAGATAAGGTTCAGTTACTCTTTGTTTCAGTCATTCATAACAATATATATCCACACACACACACACACACACACACCCCACACACACACACACACACACACACATATATATATATATATATATATATATATATATATATATATATATATATATATCTCTCTCTCTCTCCTCCTCTCTCTCTCTCTCTCTCTCTCTCTCCTCTCTCATCTCTCTCTCTCTCTCTCTCCTTTCTTTCTCTCTCTTCTCTCTCTCTCTCTCTCTCTCTCTCCCCTCTCTCTCTCTCCCTCTCTCTCTCTCTCTCTATATATATCTTATATATATATATATATATATATATATATATATATATAGAGAGAGAGAGAGAGAGAGAGAGAGAGTGTGTGTTGTGTGTGTGTGTGTGTGTGGTGTGTGTGGTGTGTGTGTGTGTGGGGTGTTGTGTGGGGTGTGTGTGTACATACATACATACTATATATATATATAATATATATATATATATATAAATTTTATATATATATATATATATATATATATATATACATATACACATATGTATGTATGTATGTATACATACACAATATTGGTTAAATATAAGATACAAGCAAAACCACGACCCATCACAGGCACAGCCAGCCTAGTTGCACCTGTCACCTGGAAGGCCTGACAGCTGTTCTGTATTTAAAACTCGATTCTCTTATTCCGGGAAGTGCTACCCCCTATCCCCTCCTTCCTCCCAGCCCTCTCCTCCCTCCCTCTCCCCTCCCTCCCTCTCTCTTCCCTCCTTCCCTCCCTCCCTCTCTCTTCCCTCCTTCCCTCCCCTCCCCCCCACCTTCCCAGCGGGCGTCAGAGTGTGTGAGTAGAAGTGTTGCAAAATACATGATCCTCTGCGGTCGTGAGGTGTTGCTGAACCGTCTGTTCGTGGTTGGCGGCCGGGAAGGAGAGGAGGAGGAGAGGAAAAGAACAGGAGGAGGAGGAAGGGGAAAGAACAGGAGGAGGAGGAGGAGGAGGAGGAGGAAGGGAATTGAAGAACAGGAGGAGGAGGAGGAGGAGGAGGAGGAGGAGGAGGAGGAGGAAAGGAAAAGAAACAGGAGGAAGAGGAGGAGGAGGGGGGAAGTGTGAGGAGGAACTGAATGAGAAAGAAGGATGGAAGAATAATATGAAGGAAGTGAAAGAATTAGAGGAAGGGCAAGGGATGAAGAGAAAAGGATGGAAATAAAGAAAATATGAAAAAGGATGAATGGGCAATGAGGAGGCGCTGGAATAAACAACGAAAAAGGAATAAGAAAAGAAAAGAAAAGAGAAAAGTAAAATAATAAAAAAAAACGAAGAAGAAAAATGAAGAAGAAAAAGGACCAAAACAAAGACAAAGAAAGCCCTAAGACAACAATTCCAAAAGCGAAAGGAACTGAGAGTAATTGAATCCTGAACCAATCACAACCATACATAGCAGTGGTTCGCTTTTAATAAATATTACCATCATACTATGCCTACAGCACGAGTCAGAATAAAACAAATCAAAATAATATAATACATAATATATCATAATATAATATAATATACCATATAAATAATATAATATTACAAAACATGATATGATATAACAATAAAACAATATCAATATTTATCAACCTCAAGGAAACACAGTCGTTTTACTGTATAAGAAAAAAAAGCAGAAACCACATCACTGTAAGTAAATATACAGTTAATTTCTTAATACAATTGAGGAAGT
>NC_051396.1:51253239-51256151 GCF_015228065.2 Penaeus monodon
ATATCCACATCAACCAACAACCCACTCGCTAATCCCCCCCCCCTCCTTTCTTCCCCCACCTAGCCCCCCCCCTCCCACCTAGCACCCTTGGCCCCGCCCCCCCTTCGGATTCCCCCCGCCCACCCAGCCGCTTCTAATGGGTCCACCCGACAACGCCGATCTTCCAAGATGTCATTAGAACTTAATTTTTATTAGTGTTGGCTTTTGGAGGAGGATTCCGGGTGGCTGCTCTCTCGCTCTCGCTCTCTCTCTCTCGCTCTCTCTCTCTCTCTCTCTCTCTCTCTCTCTCTCGCTCCTCTCCGCTCTTCTCCTCTCGCTCTTCCTTCCTCTCTCTCTCCCCCCTCTCTCTCTCTCTTCTCTCTCTCTCTCTCTTCGTTTTTTATCTGTTCCTCTTTCTTTCCTCCTTCCTGTTTTTAATATATTTTCTATTTTTTATTCACCTTTCTTCCTCCTCTCTCATAATCTATTTTCCCCTTCCTCAAGGTACATGTTTATCACCGCCCCTTTCTCTCCCTCTTTATCATCAGCTGTCCTTTTCCCTTTTTTTAACAGTATCCCATAATCATTCTATTAGTGGCAGCGAGACCAAAAATAGAAATCATATTTAATAAAACAATTTTCTCAACACTTAACTAATACAGTAATATCCATACGACACAAATAACGAAAACAAAAATACTAACAAATAACAAATAAACAAACAATAGCAGGCACTAAAACACGGGACAAAAAAAACGCATCAAAACTAACAAACAAACACAATACAGTGCTCGTCCTACCCACGATGCTCCGAGAAACCCAGCGACCTCAAACACTCACTAATCTTTCTCTCACAGGATTTCTTCCCGTGCCTCCCCCTCTCCCCCAACCCCTCTCTCCCTCTCCCCCAACCCCCCCTTCTCTCTGTCTCCCCCTCCCGTATTTCCCTCCAACCTCTGGCTCCCCCTTACTCACCCCCTCCCCTCCACTCCCCACCGAGCACGAAAGTATTATAATTACCTCAACAGATCCCTATCTAAAAGACCTCTCTGTTGTGCTCGCCAAGTGGATCTCTCGGTACCGCTTTTCTTTTTTCGTCTCGTTTTCGCACATTCTTTCCTTTATATACAGTATATGCAGTGTACCCATGCGTATGTGTATAAGTATATTTAAATGTATATATATATACATATATAAATATATATATATATATAATCATATATATATTTTTTATGTATATGTAAGTATTTTATAAATGCAGACGTATCTGTTATCTATTAAAACTATATCTTCTGTCTTTTATGTATACTTGTATGTGTGTTTGGTGTGTGTTGTGTGTGGGTGTGTGTGTGGGTGTGTGTGTGTGTGGTGTGTGTGTGTGTGTGTGTGTGTGTGTTTGTGTTTAGTGGTGTGTGTGTGTTGTGTGTGTGGGTGTGTGGTGTGTGTGTTGTGGTGGTGGTGTGTTGTGTGTTTTGTGTGTTTTGTGGTGTGTGTGTGTGGGTGTTGTCATAATATATATTATATATATATATATTTTATATATATATATATTATTAAAATTTTTTATATTTTATACATATTATATATAATTTTATATTATTATATATATATATATTTATATTAATATATATAAAATTTATATATATATATAATATATTATATTATATTATATATAAAATAATAAATAATATACATAATATTATATAAATAATATATTATAATAAATAATTATATATATATATATATATATATATATTATATATATACAATATTTATATTTTAATATATATATATAAAATATATAATATATATTGTAATAATAATAAAATTTTAAAATATATATATTTTAATTATATAATTAATAGTAGATAGTTTTATAGGGGTTAAAATTATTATTATATATTTTTTATATATATATATATATAATTATATATATAATTTGGCTTCTCATTTTATTTTTTAATTTTGAAGTTTTTGTTTGCCATTCTTTATTACAATTTTTCACTTTTCTTTTCTTTTCTTTTTTTTGTCTTTAATATGTCTACTTCATTCATCGTTTATATCTGTCTTTCACCCAGAGCGAAAGACAGAAGGCGGGGAGAGAGAGAGGAGAGAGAGAGAGAAGAGAGAGAAGAGAGAGGGAAGAGAGATAGAAGAGAGAGAGACAAGAAGAGAGAGAGAGAGAGAGAGAGAAAGAGAGTGAGAGAGAGAGAGAGAGAGAGAAAGAGAAAGAGAAAAGAGAAAGAGCAAGAGAAAGAGAGAGAGAGAGAGAGAGGTAGGGGGGGGGAGAGAGAACGAGAGTAGAAAAGAAAGACAGAGAGAGAGAGAGAGAGACAACCAAGTTCTCCTGTCTCGTCTATTGTCCGTTTTTATGCCACACGAGGACCGCCCGGATTCTTGTGATGTTGTTCGATTTTGCATAAGAATTCCGCATTGGAAACGAAACTTGATAGGGTGGGAACTTGGGGAGGAGGAAGAAGAGACACTGAGAGACTGAGAGAGAGAGATCAAAAGGTTGATAAAAGAGGGTAGAGGGAGTCACACGGATATACAGGCAGATGTTCGAATAGATAGGTGTGTGTGTGTGTGTACGTGTGTTGTTATATGTAATTTTATATAATATAATATTAATATTTATTATATATTATAATACAAAATATTTACAGGAAGGGGGAGAGAGAAGAGGGATATATATATATTTTATATATGTGTGTGTTGTGTGTTGTGTGTGTGTGGGGTTTTTGTGTTTGTGTGTGTGGGGTTGTGTGTGGGGGTGTGTGTGTTTGTGTGTGTGTGTAGGGTTGGGTGTTTTTTTGAGTGAATGTATGTGTGTTTTTTTCTTAAAACGCTGCAGGGGGATAAAGGAAAATAGATAAATAAAAAAGGGTTTTTCTAAAATAATAAAATATATTTTTAATATATATATATAATAT
>NC_051396.1:51270755-51273255 GCF_015228065.2 Penaeus monodon
GGTTTAAAAGGGGAAAATAAATAGGGATAGGAGAAGGACAAGAAGTGGAGGAGAAGGAAGAATAGGGATAGGAGAAGGACAAGAAGTGGAGGAAAATGAATTTCAGGAGAAGAAAGAGGAAGCGGGGCTTAAGCCAGCTTGCTGTAGTGATGATGAACGCTGGATTTTTCTCCTTGTGCGTCGTTGTTTTGCTTGGTAGTGACTGTAAACACACTAGAGCAAACACGGCCTCTCTTCTATCCTTTGATCTTTTATTCATTTATCTTTTTTTTCTATAGCGTTCCCTTCTTCATGTTTCTCTCCCTCTCTTCTTCCTTTTCATCACCCTCTCTCCTCCTCCCTTTCCCGCTTTCTCTAACTCCTTTCTCTCTTTTTCCCTTCGCTGCTTCTCTCCTTTTCCCTTACCTCGTTCTCTCCCTCTCCCTACACTCTCTCTCTCCTTCTCTTTCCCTCTTTACCTTTTCTTCCTCCCTACCTCTCCTTCTCTCTTTCTACCTTCCTCCCTTCCCCTTCTCTCTCCTTCTCCCTTCCCTCATTCCTTCCTTCCACTTCCCTCCCTCTTCTCTTCTTCGAGATTTCTCTCCTTCTCCCTCCCCTCTTTCCCTCTCTCTCTCTCTCTCTCTCTCTCTCTCTCTCTCTTCCCTCCCTCGCCAACACTCCCACAGCCCAAGGTCGAAGGTCTCTGCGTGGGAAGCCTAACCCGCGAAGCAAAGGTCAATCTGGCCTTAACGCGGATAGGCTCAGACTGACCTGACCCTTTGACCCCTAAATTACGTCATTCAGTCGTGGCCTTCTTCCTGTTCCTCTTCGAATTCCTTCCTTCCACTTATTCCCTTATTCTTTCGTTCTATCTTATTTCATCCAATATTTTGGCCAAAAAAAAAGAAAGAAAAAAAATGCTGTTTAAACCCTGATCTTCCTGTTCCTCTCCCCTTTCAATTTCGCAATTTCAAACTTCACCTTTGCTATTTTTATGTCTCTTCCTTATTTATTTCATCGCTTTCCAATTCTCCTTTAGTTTTTATTTATCTATTCACGTATTTATTTATCTATTTATATATTTATTTTGCTTTGCTTGTCTACTCATTACCCACTGCATTCTCGCTGACTTAAGGCAAGTGCGTGTTATTGCATCTGTATTAACTACTATTACTGGTACTCTTGACCTTTCATGAATGGACAATAAATTAATGAACCGGTGGACTAATGAACGATTACACAGGTGGATGGATGAGTGCGGGTGGTTGGGTGGATAGATGGACATCATGGGTGGATGGATGGATGGGTGGGTGGGTGGGTGGGTGGGTGGGATGGGTGGGTGGGTGGTGGGTGGGTGGGTGGGTGGGATGGTGGATGGATGGATGGATGGATGGATGGATGGGTGGGTGGGTGGGTGGGTGGATGTGTGGTTGGGTGGATGGACAGATGGATAGATGGGTAGGTGGATGGATGGATGGACGGACGGACGGATGGACGGGAAGATGGAAGGAAGGAAGGATGGATAGACAGATAAACAGCAAAGACGGACAAATAAACAGAAAGGCCGATAGACAGTTATATAAACAACCCAGATAGCTTAGACAGATACCCAAATCACAGAATGAAAAAACCCTATCCTTTCCCCACGCCAACTGAACACCTAAACCGATTAAGCGCCCTTACACGACAACACAAACACAATCCAAACTAAAAACAAAGACAGAAACAAACAAACAATCAAATAAACAAAAGAAGCGGCCAGCCCAGCGCACGCATCTCAACACGGACGCCAAATGCAACGGTAACTCTCCTCTCGTTTGTTATCTTTCCAAACACAGAGAATGTTCTGACCTCCGAACACTGGCTGTCTGAACGGCGCCTTTCTCTCTGTCTTCTTCTTCTTCTTTTTCTTTTTTTTCTCTTCTTCTTCTTCTTCTTTTTCTTTTTCTTTTCTTTTTCTTTTTTTCTTCTTTTTCTTCTTCTTCTCCTTCGTCTTCTTCTTCGTTTTCTTTTTTACTTCTCGTTCTCTCTTGTGTTTGTCCGATTTTTTTTTCTTTCTTTCTGTGATTGTATGTCAATTTCCTTCTGTCTGTCTGTCTTTCTCTCTCTCTGTTCATCTGTCTCTTTCTGCCTCTAATTCTCTCTTTATCAGAATTTCTCTTTCTGTATCTGCCTTCCTCCCTCATATTCTCCTCTCTCTCTTTAAACACACACACACACACCCACACACACCCACACCCACACCCACACCCACACCCACACCCACACCCACACACACACACACACACACACACACGTATCTCACCCAGGGCATCCCTTCCCATTCGAGAGAGAGAGAGAGAGAGAGAGAGAGAGAGAGAGAGAGAGAGAGAGAGAGAGAGAGAGAGAGAGAGAGAGAGAGAGAGAGAGAAGAGAGAGAGAGAGAAAGAAAAAGAGAAAGAGAGAAGAAGAGGAGAGAGAAAGACACACACGAGGCTGCCGTTACCCACACGTCCGCGCGTGACGGCCACCCCAAACAGTC
>NC_051396.1:51278255-51283255 GCF_015228065.2 Penaeus monodon
GGGGGAAGGGGGGGTTGGGGGGGGGGTTTGGGGTTGGGGGGGGGGGTGGGGGGGGGGAGGGGGGGGTTTTTGAAAGGGGGGTGCTTTTCCCAAAACCACAAACAACAAAAAACACAAACCATTCTCTTTTCTTTCATCCCCGTCTTCTTACCGCTACCCCCCCCCTCTTTTTCTCTTTTTTATTTTTTCTTCCCCTCCCCCTCCGGAAGGGAAAAGGAAGGGGGAGAAATTTGGTTTTGGGGGTGGGGGGGTGTGTGGGTTGGGGGTGTTTTTTTTTTTGTTTTTTTTTTTTTTTTTTTTTTTTTTTTTTTATAAACGGCGAATTTTGTTGGCCAAAAGGGGAAAAAAAAGGGAAGGGGTTGTTAAGGGGTTTTTTTAAAGGGGTGGAAAGGTTGAGGAAAAAAAGACGAAAAGGGCATAAAAAAGGGGGGGGGGGGTTTGATGGGTGAGAGGGTGGGAAGGAGGGGGAAACCGCCAACCCAGGGCGGGGGGGATAAAAAAAAAGGAAAGGGGAAGGGGGGAAGGGAAGCTAAAACTGAAAAAAAAGGGGGAAAATTTTGCCGCCCGGAAAAAAGGGAAAAGGGGGGGGAAGAGGGAAAAAAAGGGGGGAAGGAAGGGGTAGGAAAAAAGGGGGGGGGGGAAAAGGCGGGTGGAGGAAGGGGAAGAGAAAAGTTTGGTTTTAGACGGAAAGAAAAGACCCAAACAAAAACGGCGGGGGAAAAATATAAAAAAAGACGGAAGGGATGAGTTGAAAGAAAAAAGAGAAGGAGAAGAGAGGGGGAGAGAGAGAAAAGGAAGGAGAGAGTGAGAGAGAGAGAAAAGGAAAGAGAGAGAGGAGAAGCGAAAGAGAGAAAAAGAGAAAAGGGGAGAGAGAGAGGAGGAAGGAGAGAGGAGCAGAAAAGGAAAAAGAGAGGGGAGAGAGAGAGAGAGAGGAGAGGGAGGGGGGAAGGGGGGGAGGGGGGAGGGGGAAGAGAGCAAAAAGGAAAAATTTGAAAAAGGGGAAAAGGAGAAAGAAAAAAGAAAAGGGAAAGGGGGAGAGAAAAAAGGAGAAGGGGAGAAGGAGAGAGAGGGGAAGGGGAGAGGAAAAGAAAAAAGAGAGAGAGAGAGAGAGGGGAGAGGGGGGAGAGAGGAGAGGAGAGAGAGAGAGAAGAAGCAGGAGAGAAAAGGAAGAGAGAGAGAGAGAGAAAAGAGGAAGAGGGGAGAGAGAGAGAGGGGGTGAAGAGGAGGAGAAGAGAGAGAGAGAGAGAGAGAGAGGGGGGGGAGAGAGGGGGGGAGAGAGGGGGTTTGAGAGATGGGAGAAGGGAGGAGGAGGAGGGGAGAGAGGGGGGAAGAAAGGGAAAGGAGAGAGAAGAAAGGGGAGAGAGAGGGGGGAGGAAGAAAGAGAGGGGGAGGGGAAAAAAGAGAGAGAGAAAAGAAAGAGAGAGGAAAAGGGGAGAAAGAAAGAGAGAAAAAGAAAGGGGGAAAGAAAGAGAAAAATAAAGAGAGAAAGGGGAAGAAAAAAAGAGGGGAGAAAAAAAAAGGGGAGAGAAAAAGGGGAAAGAAAGGAAAAAAAGTCCCAAAAAAAGTAGGGGACAGAAGACGTGAAAGACAGTAAAAGGGAGCAACAGAGAAAAGCGCGGGCCCGGCTGTGAGCAGGGGGGAAAGGGCCGGGGGACAGCCGGGTTAGGGGGGTGACAATTTTCTAGTCTGGATCACCCCCGGGGGGGCCCCCCCCCCCCCCCCCACCCCCAAAAAAACCCCCCCCCCCCCCCCCCCCCCCCAAAAAAAAAAAAAAAAAAAAAAAAAAAAAAAAAAAAAAAAAAAAAAAAAAAAAAAAAAAAAATTTTTTTTAAAAAAGGAAACAAAAAAAAAAAAAAAAAAAAAAAGGGGAAAAAAAAGGGAAAAAAAGGAAAGGGAAAAAAAGGGGAAAAAAAAAAAAAGGGGGAAAAAAAAAAAAAAATTTTTTTAAAATATATTTAAATTATATATATTTAAATATATTTAAAATAAAAAAAAAAAAAGAGAGAGAAGAGAAAAAAAAAGAAAAAGAGAGAAGGGGGGGGAGAGAGGAAAAAAAAGGGGGGGGAAAAAGGGGAAAAAAAAAAAAAAAAAAGGGGGAAAAAAAAAAACCCCCAAAAAAAAAAAAAAAAAAAGGCCAAAAGGAAAGGGGGGGGGGAAAAAAAAAAAAAAAAAAAAAAAAAATTTTTTTTTTTTTTTTGGGGGGGGGCCCAAAATTTTAAGGGGCCCCCCGGGGGGGGGGGGGGGGAAAAAAAAAAACAAAACCCCCCCAAAAATTAAAAAAAACCCAAAAATTTTTTAAATTTAAAAAAACCCCCCCTTTTTTTTTAAAATTTTCCAAAAAAAAACCCCTTTTTTTTTTAAAAAAAAAAAAAAAATTTTTTTGGTTTTTTTTAAAAAGACGTGCAAGAGGCAGTACAAGGGAGCAACAGAGACAGCGCAGGCAGGCTGTGAGCAGGGCGGGCAGGGCGCAGGACAGCCAGGTAGCGGGGTGACAACTTCTAGTCTGGCCTGCTGTCACCTGAGACGCCCGCCCGCCCGCCCTTACACTCTACGCCCACGAGAGCTACAACTCCCTCCACCCTCACCTTCACCTTCTCTGTATGAAATCTATATTAAAAAAAAAGAAAAAAATATTAAATAAATAAATAAATAAGTAAATAAATAATAAATAAAAATAACAATAATTAACATTTATCAACAGAGAATGACATGGAGAGGATAAAAAGACAAAAAAAAAAAAACGAGAGAAAGAGGAAAAGAAGAAAGGAAAGGAGAGGATAGAAAAACAAGAGAGGAGAAGAAAAATATAGAGAAATATATATACTTAAATATATATATAAATAATGAGATAGATAGTAAAAATTTAACAATAGAGAGATAGATAGATAGAGAGAAGAGAGAGATAGGAGAGAGAGAGAGAGATAGAGAGAGAAGAGAGAGAGAGAGAGAGAGAGAGAGAGAGAGAGAGAGAGAGAGAGAGAGAGAGAGAGAGAGAGAGAGAGAGAGGATGGAAAAAACAGAAAGTGGACAAAACTATATTACATTTATCACGTACTTACTATCTCAACTTTAAATTCCACTCTCCTCTCGCTACTCTTATTTCAAGCTGAGTTACCAGTAAATGATATCTCCCCCCTTAACCTAGTAGTAAAAAAAAAAATTATAAATAAACAAAACCTAGTATAGTTTTTTTTTTTAACACCCGGATGCCCTTCCTGCCGCCAACCCTTCCCAAGTTACCCAGTCTTGGGACAAGTCACATAAACACATAAACAAGACATACCCCTTCCTGAAAAGGCATAAAAATGTCGCAAATCCTAATAAATTTACCCAGATATGACATCAGCCAAAGCCCTCTTCTAAAATATTTGACATCAAGACGGTACTGAGAACGTTATTTTAGATTTTTTTATTTTTTTTTTTTATAGGCTGATGGTTTCTTTATTAATCTGTATACGAGATAAGTTTCCTTCTAATTAACCCTTTATAATTTTGTTTTCTACACTTAATCATTATCGTAACAAGGGCGTTAATGAGGCCTCAGGTAATTATGTGAATCATCAGCGATAACACTATCGACAGATATATATATATTTTTTTTTTTCTTTCCCGCTATTCATAATCATCCTATGACTACATTTCAAACCCCAAGTCAAAAGTCATTCATCCAGGTTATGAAAAGAAAAGATGAAAAAAAAAAAAAACAGACATGCAATCATTCAGCTTCATCATCCAAAGGCAATAATTGAATATTCATCTCCTCCGTCCCTATCCCCTGAAGAAAAAAAAAAAAGAAAAAAAAGAAAGAAAAAAAAAAGTTTTTAAAAAAATGCCCGAAATCCGCGACAGCCAATCCTTGACGTCTAACGGTTCCTCAGAGATATCTTGCCGGTTTAACGGGCTAGGAATATTCAGCTAACGGTATGCCGTAGACCCTTAACGAGGTGGCTCTTGTTATATACACAACCTAGTATCTAGACAACAGTAGTAAACCCAAATCTAGTGCCCAGACATCGCAAACGCCCATTTTCTTTTCACGTTTTCTTCGGGGATGTCGTGGGAAGATGTCCATTTTCGAAGGGGTGTCTCGCGTAAAAGTGCTGTCCGAACTCAAAGAATCGTGTTTCTGATATGTATCGGAACAAGCGCAATGTCTGAGGGTATGTGATGCATATCCAAAAGCTTACACATGTCATACCTATAATTTCTAGATGAGATATTTATATTTTCGAGCATGCAAAGATCCAGAAAACAACCAAGCCTATAGTTGAATATATATGTACACATAAATATATATATATATATATATATATATATATATATATATATATACACTCTCTATATATATATATCGTATATACCTATTCCCACCCCCTACATACACACATACGTACACACACACACACACACACACACACACACACACACACACACACACACACACACACACACACACACACACACACACACACAGGCAGACACCCCCAGACAATGCACACTTGAGGTGAAACCGCCTGGCTTTTTATCGACCAAAACTAAACATAAAAATAAACTCCTCTCCGCCGCCTTCCTCATCTGCATATAAATGTCAACAATAAACCCACTTTGTGTTCGTCTAGACTAAGGGATTTTATCTCTTGATTGCACTTGTACTTCCTTGATAGACTAACTGCATTTGTGTTCGTTAGTGTTATCATTAGTCATTAGGGTTGTTGAGCTGGATGGCGCTGTTGTTTGGTTGTTGTTGTTGTTGTTGTTTTGCGGGTTAACGGTGTTGTTGCTGTCGTTGTTGTTTTAGTTGCGGTTGTTGTTGTTGTTGCTGTTGATGATGATGTTATTGCTGTTGTTGTTGTATTCTGTTGTGGTTTTATTATTGATACTGTTTCCATTGATTATCATCGGCCTTCTTTATGTAGTAGCATGTACATATGTAAATGTAAATATACCTATTCATATATATATATATATATATATATTGTATATTGGGGTGTGGTGGGTGT
>NC_051396.1:51288255-51293255 GCF_015228065.2 Penaeus monodon
TCTCTCTCTCTCTCTCTCTCTCTCCCTCCCTCCCTTCTTTACCTCCACATTCACCCCACTCTCCTATCTCCGTACCTCTCACCTCCACAATCATTCTCCCTGCTCACCCACCCTTCACCCTTCCCGTTATCACCCTCTCGATTATCTCCTTCCGTTCATTCATCTTACCGTCTCTCTTCACTTTCACTGTTCTCCAAGGGTGGCGCTGTTCAGTCCCCTTGTTCTCTCCCATTGAACATGCCGGTCACATTGTTCGGCTTACCTGGAAACAATAAATATATATACATTAATGAATGAAAGAATTGTCTATCTTTATGCTGCTGTTGTTGCTTTTGTTATTTTGTGCGGTGGCGATATCTTGTTCTCATACACCGATCTCTCCTTTTCTTACTCGCCTTGTTTTGCTCCATTTTACGAAACTCATGTTTATTTGTCTTATCAGAGAATGTCTGTCTATCTGTTTTTTTCTGTCTGGTGTGTTTGTCTACCCACCCCACTTCTCTCTCTCTCTCTCTCTCTCTCTCTCTCTCGCCCAGTGGCCCACTTTTCTCTCTCTCTCTCTCCTCTCTTCTGCTCGATTCTCTCTCCGATCCCATCTCTCTCTCTCCTCTCTTTCTCTCCTCCCCATCTTCTTTCTCTCTCTCTTCCTTTCTCCTCTTTCTCTCTCTCTCTCTCTCTATCCTCTCTCTCTCATACTACTCATGTCTCTATCGTCCTCTCTCAATCTCAGAGAGTAATCTCCGTCTGCTGCTCGGTGTCTTGTCCTCCTCATCTCTCTTGCTGTTTCTCTCTCTCTCGTTTCTCTCTTCTCTCTCTCGGGGTCTTTATCTCTCTCTCTCTTATCTTTTCTCATCACTCATATTCTTGGAGGAAATTCTTCACGTCGGTCTCTCTCTTTCTCCATTCTCTCTCAGTAAGCTCATCTATTTTCCTCTCTCTCTCATTTCTCTCCTTCTCTCGTCTCTTTCTCTCTCCATCTCCTCTCTCATCTCTCTCTCTTGTTCTCTTTCTCTGTCTCGTCTTCCTCTCTCTCTACGTCTCACCCCTTCCTCTCTCTCTCCCCCTTCCTCTCTCTATCTCTCTCCCCTTCTCTCTCTATCTCTCTCCCATCCTCTCTCTATCTCTCTCCCTTCCTCTCTCGTCCTCGCCGTCCTCTCTCTCCTCAGAGCTCCTTCCTCTCTCTTCCCTCGCCCTTTCCTCTCTCGTCTTCCTCTCTTCTCTCAACTCTCTCTCTCTTCTCTCTCTCTCTCTCTTCTCTCTCGCTCTCATCTCATCTCATCAAAAATAAAATTCCTCTCTTGAATGGGAGCGATTCTCTCTCTTTTCTCTCTCGAGTCATCTCTCTCTTTCTCTCTCTCTCTTTCATCTTTCTTTCTACTATCTCTTTCTTTCTCCTGCTCTCTATCTCTCTCTCTCGTCGTCATTCTCCTCTCCTCTCTTCCTCTCTCTCGTCTCTCTCTCTCTCCTCTCTCTCTCTCTGTTTGTCTCCTACTCTCCCCCTTCCTCTCCCTCTCCCACCTGTTCGTGACCTGAGTGCTGATGATTTTACTGCCATGACCCCCTGAGCAAAAACGCTACGATTTTTAGGCCACAGAATCTTATGTATTTCCGCACGAACAGTTCCCCCCCCTCCCCTCCCCTCCCTCTCCTCTTTCGCTCCCCCAGCGCCCTCCCTCCCTTCTGTCCTCTTATCGTAATCGGAAGGATTCTGGTGATATGTTTTTTAGTTGTGTGGTGGTGGTGGTGGTGTTGGTTGATGTGTTGTGGGTGGTGTGGGTGGTGGTGTGGTGGTGGTGGTGGTGTGGTTGGTGTGGTGGTGTGGTGGTGGTGGTGGGTGGTGTGGTGGTGGTGGGTGTTGTGTTAGTTGGTGGTGGTTGTTGGTTGATGTGAACTGATATGATGATGATGATTGTGATGAATTTGATGAGATGATGATGATGATTATGAGATGGCTGTAGGTGTGGAATGATGAGGAGATAGGATGAATGGATGAGGTATGAGAAGACGTGGACAAGGAAGAGAAGGGGAAGAGGAGGAGAGAGAGGAGAGAGGACTGTAAGAGAAATGTTAGGAAGGGAGAGAAGATGAGGAAGAGGGCGTAGGATGATACCATGGTTGAGTGAATGACACGATAATGATGATGATCACATTCTAATCACGGTGGTGCCGATGATGACATGGTTGCGAAAATAATCATAACAATAATAATAATAATACCAAAAAACTTCTATAAAAGAGTCAGGGTAACGGTGCCATTGCCAAAAACCATAAAACGTAAAAACAAACTGCCACTCCGGCACACCAACGCCCTCTGTTCTCCCACACGAAAAGCGTCCAAAATATAGACTTTCATCTCATCTTCAGCTGAAACAGAGATGACGTCATGGGGGCCGCTAATTGAAGGTGGGGAAATCACTCTATCCTTTTGTCTACCTGTGGGCTTATTTTTGAGTGCGGACAAACACACACACACAAGCACACACACACACACACACATTTCTATATATATATACTATTATATATATTAATATATATAATTTATATAATATATGTTACCTATTTTTTTATATATATATAATGGTGTGTGTGTGGTGTGTGTGGTGTGTGTGATGGTGTGTGTGTAGTGTGCTGTGTGTGTGTGTGTGTTGTGTGTTGTGGTGGTGTGTGTGTGTAATGTGTATGTCTGTGTGTATGTATTGTGTATGTGTATATATTTCTATCGAGTGTAATATATGTAATATAGTAGTTATCTATGTAATATATATATGTATGAAATAATATGTTATATATATATACTATATGTAATATCTATAGTCTATATATACTATTATAATATATATAATATATATATATATATGTATTATATATTATGGTGATATATATTGTTTTGTGTGTATATATATATATATATATATTATATATATATATATATATATATTATATCAGTATATATTTATCTATATATATATATATTACACGCAAGACTCATTCGGAAAGCAATTTACTTGGTGTACATATTTTTTTGTCCGTCTCTTTTTCTCCTCCTTTCTTTCTTTTCAGAGATAGCATCACCAATTCCCCAGACAAAAAGAAAGACCAAAGTCCCATGCATTCCCAATGGAAATTTCGACTCTACGTGAAATGTAGGTTAACCTATGATGCTGGAAGCGAAGAGGGGTAATGGGGGGTGGGGGTGATTGGGATGGGGGGGGGGTATTTTGCCTCTTCTTCCAAGGGTTAATTTACAAAGTTATTTAGTTATTAGCTGCGCTTCTGACGAGGGGAGAAGGAACGGGAGAGGGAGGAGGGAAAAGAGGGAGATGGAGAGAGAAGGGAAGAAGAAATGGAGAGAGAGAGAGAGAGAGAGAGAGAGAGAGAGGAGAGAGGAGAGGAGAGAGAGAGAGAGAGAAGAGAGAGGAGAGAATGAGAGAGAAAGGAAAAGAGAATAAGAGAGAGAGAGAGAATAAGAGAATAAGAGAGAGAGAGAGGGAGAGAGAGAGAGAGAGAGAGAGAGAGATGAGAGAGAGAGAGAGAATAGAAATAAGAGAGAGAGAAAGAAATAGAGAGATGAGAGAATAAGAGAGAGTAAGAGAGCTCAGACGAATAACGAGAGAGAGAGACAGACGAGAGATATAAAGTCGAGAGAAGTGTAGAGAGAGAGAGAGAGAATAAGTAGAGAGATAGAGGAGAGAGAGAGAGAGAGAAGGGTGAGAGGAGATGAGAGCGCGAGAGAGAGAGGAGAGAGTAGAGAGAGTAGAGTAGAATGAGAGATAGAAATGAAGGAGAAAGAGAGAATGAAGGTGACGGAAAGATGAGAGAAAGAGAGAGAATAGGATAGAGAGAGAGAGAGAAGAGAGAGAGCGAGTGAGGAGCCAGAGAGAGAAAGAGAGAGACAGAGAGATGAGAGATGAGAGAGAGAAAGAGAGAGGGAGAGAGAGAAAAGAAGACAAGACAAGAAAAGAAAAGAGAGAGTAAAAAATGAAAAAAGGCACGAAAAAAAGGAGGAACGACAAAACTTAACAAACAAACAAACAACAATAAAAAAAAAAAAAAAAAAAAGTATATTCAAAAAAAACGCAACCGACAAGCCATTCCAGGCAAGCCCACCGCCCTCGTCCTCCCTCCTCTCGTCTCTCTACTCCCTCCTCCGTCACTCACTTCCTTCACCGTCACACGGCAACCTAAACACCGCACAAACGACAGCGCAGCCGTTTCGGGACCGTCAGGGGGCGGATGTCCGTGCTGTCTAACGGCCGTGTTTAACATTAGTATTCCTTGAAGTCACTGCGCAACGCCTCGGGCAAGTAGGGGAGGGGGAGAGGTGGGGGGAGTGGAGGGGGAGAGGAGGGGGAGAGGAGGTGGGGAGGGGGCGCAGGATGTCAGGGTTAAGGTGTTATGTGTGTGGAGGGGAGGGGAGAAGAGGGAGAGCTAAAGGGAGGTGGAGAGGTGTGGAAGAGTAAGGTAAGTGGCTGGGAGGAGTATGGGGAGGAAAGAGCTGAGGCGAAGGGTGGAGGGAGAGGAGAGGGAAGGTGGGGGAGAGCAAGGGGAAGGGAAGAGAGTTGGGGAGGATAGAGGGGAATGGAGGAAAGAGGAAAAAGAAAGAAAAGAAGAGAAAAAGGAGGAAGCAGAAGAGGGAGAAACGGAAACAAGGGAAGGAAAAGAAAACGAAAGAAAAGGAGAGATAAACCAACAGGAAAACAGGATAACCAAATCCACCAACATCTGGAAATAATCAATGACAGGAAGGAAGAGGAAATAGAGATTTGAAAGAAAGGTAGATAACGCATAAACACGCAAAGGATAAAGGAAAGAAGGGGAAAAGAGATAATTACATCATTAATGATGGTGATGATACTGATGAGGATGCAGATGAAAAGGAAGATGGAGACGGAGATAGCGGAGATATAACGGAAATGGAATTGAAATTAAAGGCCCTTAAAACATTATCACATCATTACTACAACTATAAATCATGTTCACAAATAATGACAAAAACTATA
>NC_051396.1:51297503-51300003 GCF_015228065.2 Penaeus monodon
ATCATCATAATCATGGTCTCTCGCGGCGGGATTTACGGCTTGTGATTCGTACCATTATCGATTGACTTACGCTTCGCTTTTCGTCGCAGCCTCCTCCTCTTCCCTTTCTTCTTCTTTGCCTTCTTCTTCCTTCTCTCTCCTCTCTTCCCGGCTTTTTCTTCTTGCTTCTCTCATAATCCGTTCTTCTCTCTCTGTCTCTGTCTCTGTCTCTCTCTCTCTCTCTCATTTTGCCTCTAGCTCTCTCTTCCTTTTCTCACTCCTGTGTCCCCCCCCCCTCTCTCTTTTTGCCTCTAGCTTTCTCTTAATTTTCTCACTCCTGTCTCCCCCATTCTCTCTCTCTCCCTCTCTCTCTTATTTTGTCTCTAGCTTTCTCTCCATTTTCTCACTTCTGTCTCTCCTCCATCTCTCTCTCTCTCTTCTCTCCTCTCTCTCTCTCTCTCTCTCTCTCCTTCCCTCTCCCTCTCTCTCTCTCCCCATAAATATCTCCCATCTATCTGCCTCCATGTGCTTGTATACCCACCCATCCTCAGACATCAATAAAAAAAGTCGTAATGACAACAATGCCCTCCCTCCACTGCATACATACCCACGTACCCAAACAGACTCCCCCCAGCGTTTATACCCTTAGAAGCGAAACCCAGTCATAGCCGACCATTCATCTCTGTTATAGTACGTGCAGGAATATGCATATCTTAATTATCAAATATGTTATACTCCCGATACCCAGGGAGTGAGGGGGGGGAGGGAGGGGGTGAAGGGGAGTGAGAAGGAGGGAGGGGAGTGAGGGGGGGAAAGGGAGTGAGGGGGAGGGAGGGGGTGAAGAGGAGGGAGTGGGTGAAGGGGAGGGAAGGGGAGTGAGGGAGAGGGAGGGGGTGAAGGGGAGGGAAGGGGAGTGACACGAAGGGCTATAGACGTGCATCAAGCTAAGGGAAAGGGGGATGAGGGAAGTTAAGGGAAAGAGGGGAAACCAGAGTGAGGGGAAAGCGAGAGAAGAGAAAAAAGTTCTACAGAAAGGTATTACACTCTCCCTCAACCTCCCCCCTCATCTTCCCCTACTCGAGGTAACCCCTCCCCTCCACCTCCTAAAACACGGTACACACTGACCTCATCCCCAGGCCCTGCTCGCACCCCTCTGTGCTTCCTTCCTCCTCTCGCTACGTACCACCTGCTCGTCCAAATGAGATTATTTGGAGGCCCCTTTAAACCCTCACTTCATCCCTTGGCCATTCATCAGTCACACTGAGCCTTTGACTTATGGAGGTTTAATGGAAGAGTTGTTCCTGGGTATTTATTACTTGCTCTCGAAAGCTGCGCCACATGTATCGCTCTCTGTACTATTCAATTCGCCGTCTTGTAAACATTGTATCTAATCTGTTATAGGAACTGTACGTACAATATATCCTGCACATAATGCATACACAGACTATCTTATGCTTGTCGTAAAGAGTGCATTTAATATCTTCTGTAAACTGGGCATCTGATATATCTTGTACACAGTGTATCTCATACTTGTTCTTAACAGTAAATCCAATGCATTTTAGAACACTGCATCTGCTGCATCATGTACACAGTTTGCTATGCCTGTTATAAGCTGGACTATCTAATGTATTTTAAAACAGCGTACGTATGTATTACATAAACTGTATCTTGGGAAATTTAGAGGCAGTATATCTGAGGTATAATGTGAACAAACAGTCTAATGTATCTGATCTACATCTAACGTGTTCTAGTTTATATTGTTGCTGCAGATTTTTAGGCACTTCATAGAATCAGTAATAAGTGAAGTAAATAATCGGTAAATTTAGAGTTCAATATGTTTATTTTACAGTAAAGAAGTATACATAGCAATATCGAGGGCAATCTATCTCTCTCTCTCTCTCTCTCTCTCTCTCTCTCTCTCTCTCTCTCTCTCGCTCTCTCTCTCTCTCTCTCCCCCTCCTACTCCCTCTATTTTGTTCATTCTCTTTTTTTGCTCTTTCCTTTCCCTTCTCCGTTATTTCTTCTGACTCCTCTTGCTCATTCTCTTTCTTCTTCTTCTTTTCTCCTCCTGTCCCTCTTCCTCCCTTTCACTTCTTCCTCGTCCTTTTCTGCTTCATCTTCTTATTCTGTTTCCTTTCCCCTTCTATTCTTCCTTCTTTTCCTCCTCCTCCTTCTTTTCTTTCTTCTCTTCCTCTTCTTCTCCATTCTCTTCTACTCCTTCTTTCTTCTTCTTCTCCTTCTTCCTCCTCCTCTTCTTTCTCTTCCTCAGCTCGTCATCGCCATCCATCGTCCCCCCCCCCCATTCCTCCTCCTCCACCTCCCCCCTCCCTCCCCTCCCTCCCTCCCCTCCTCCCTCCCCCTCCCCCTCACCTCTTCTCCTCCCTCCCTCCCCCTCCTCCTCCACCTCTTCCACCTCCCTCCCCCCTTCCCTCCTCATTCCCCTCCCCCTCCTCCTCCTTAAAAAAAAGTTACAACACTCAAGCCCTTATCTCTCTGTCACCCTTAACGGCCGGGAAATAGT
>NC_051396.1:51315003-51320003 GCF_015228065.2 Penaeus monodon
ATAGCAAAAAAGAAAGAAAAAAAAGATGGCGAGCGAAAACACTTGCCTCTGAAGACGCGTAATTGGCTGGGTGTAATTAGCGATAATCATAACTTATATATGGCCATGCGCGTGCTCATTAACCTTAGGTATTTAGCGCTCCTTTACAACCCGCTTGTAGTTAGCCGCTTGCGCTAAGTAAAAGGGAGTTGTGAATAGAAAACCGCTAGTTTGTGCCGTGACGTCGCTAAGGAAGCAAAGCAAAATAAAAACAAAAATATAATATATAAGAGATGATTATAAGTGTGGTCTCCGTTTTTTTTTTATAAGTTTATGAGCACTTAAACACTTGTTTCACCTATTTATAACTTTCATTAATGGTGTTTACAAAAGTGAACAAAAATATAAGCATTCTTTTGTAAATAAGTGAAATCAGTGACTATTACGATTTATTTTTCGCTTTCTCGACTCTTTTTCTCTCGAAATGTTTACTTTATTCTTTTTTCTCTCTCTCTTCTTTCTCGAAAATCATCGACCTTTTGCCCTCCTTCCATCTCCGTTCCTCTCTCCTTCCCACAAATCTTCATCCCTTTTTTTCTATTTCTTTCCTTTATCGAACCTTTTCCTACTCTTTGTTTCTTTGGCATTATCCCTTTCTATACATCGCCAAGAAATAAAACTAAAGACCCAGAGTTATTTCATCCTGATTTCTCTCTCCTCTTTTTTGTCCGCGAAGGTAAAGGAAAAAAATAATCTCCATTTTCTCCTTGGCTCCGTCATCATCAGTTATTACGCCTTTTTTCCCGCTCTCTTCATTTCCTGCGTCCTCTTTTCTCCTCTTTGTTTCTCTCCTGACATTCTTCCGTCTCACTTCCTACTCTTTTTTTATCAGAATTATCTTTAAACTCATCAATTTCTTCCCTCTCCTTCTCCTTTTCTTCTTTAGCCAGCTCTTTCTCCCTCTCCCCCTTCTTCTTTTCTTTAAACCACTAACACTTACACCCCCCCCCCCCCACCACCACGCTCCGTCTTGTGTTGTTCATTGAAACTGAAGTTGTAATTGAATGCTGCTTCTTGTTAAATCTATCTTGATATGTTATTATGCATTTTATGACTTCCGTTTCTTCTTTTTGCTTGCTGCCCTTAGCTTTCTCGAATTATTATTATTACTTCTTTCAGACTGGCGGGAAATAATACTGATAATAATACTTACTCGTGGATATCTATATCATCTAACACTGAAAAGAATGAAAAACACTGCTGCTGAAAAGTGATATAAAAACCTAATATATCATTTATTACCTCAGTCTGTATATTCTCGATAACTTACTGTTACCAAATGGGCCTCATAATCGATATAAGCCTACAGCAACCCACCCAAAATAATGATATTACAATTTACCATAAATCAACGCATTTTTTCAGATTTTCAAACAAAGCAACTCATTCCAGACCTTGCTAGGACCTTCATCTCTCTTTAGTCATATACAACTAACGCATTCCTTTCGCTATTTTCGGATTTTTCGGTCTGTTAAACGCACTCTCCTCCACGAGAGGCGCGTGAAATTCTCCTTGTATTTCTGCGACACGAGAGAGAAATAGGTATGTTTTTTTTTCATAGAAGAATGACAGGAAGAATTGCTTGTTTTTTTTTTTCTTTAATCTTTTCTTTTCTTCTCTCTATCTTTTATTTTCTTTTCGTTTGTCTTATAGTTATTGATATTCAGTATCTCGTAAAAATGGTAATCGGTAATATATGGTAATCCCAACACACACGTAATAAGCATAATAGATAAATAAGAATAAAATAATGAACGAATTAATAATGAATGCTAATAATGAACTAACAAAACGTGAGTAAATAAATAAATACACATAATTAGATCAGTCAGTGAAATGATAATGTAAACACATGAATAAAATAATTCCAAACACATCGAATAAAAAAAAAATTAACTAACTAAATAAGACTAAAAAATACAAGTCAATAAATACTTTCATGAAACAAGCAGATAACAAACAAAACCAACACACATATAAACAAGAAGAAACAAAATGAACCTAAAAAAACAAGTGACGAATCAGAGCGAAAAACCACATTTCATAATGAAAGAACGACCCCCCCCCCCTCGAAAGCCTCGCACCACTGCTGTTGCCTCAGCCCTCGCCAGTCCCGTCAGCACCGTCCGTCCTCGACGGTCCCGTCAGCCCTCGCTAGATCCGTCAGCCCTCGCTAGATCCGTCAGCCCTCGCCAGTTCCGTCAGCCCTCGCCAGTCCCGTCAGCAACCGCCAGTTCCGTCAGCCCTCGCCAGTCCCGTCAGCCCTCGCCAGTCCCCGTCAGCCTCCGCTCATCCTTCCGTCAGCCTCCTCCGCCATCCTCCGTCCATGCCCTCCTCGTCCTCGCTTCAGTCCTCCTCCTCCATCTCCTCCCACTCCTTCTCCTCCTTCTCCTCTCTCCTCACTCTCCCTCCTCTCCCTCTCTCCTCCTCCTTCTCCTCCTCCTCTCCTTCTGTCTCCTCCTCCTCCTCCTCCTCCTTCTCTCCTCCTTCTCCTCCTCCTCCTCCTCCTCCTCCTCCTCCTCCTCCTCCTCTCCTCCTCCTTCTCCTCCCCTTCTCCTCCTCCTTCTCCTCCTCCTCCTTCTCCTCCTCCGCCTCCATTCCTAGTCATTCTCTGTTGCCATCACTATTCGCAGTGTTTTTGCTCTCTTGTTTTTTTGTGTTTTTTTACACATTTCCATTCATTTTGCATTTTCTCTCCCTTTCTTCTATCTTCTTCTCTTGCCTTACCTTCCCCCTCTTCCTCCTATTCCTCTTCCCCTCCTTCCCTTATCTCCTTTTCCTTCATCTCCTCCATCTTCCTCCTCTTCTTATCTGCCCCTCTTCTTCTCCGTTTCTCCTCCCTTCTTCTCCCAGCTTCCTTCCCTTTCCTTCTCTCTTACTTACCCACGCTTTTTTATCTTCCTTCTACTTCTTCCTTTATTGCCCCTTCTCTTACCTTCTTTCTCCTTCTCCCTCTCCCATCCCTATCCTCCCCCTTTCCCTTATCTCCCCTTCCTCTTTTCTAAAAACAAGAGAGTTTGAGCCTAAATACCTTCACACACACACACACACACACACACACACACACACACACACACACACACACACACACACACACACACACACACACACACACACAACGACGCATCGCATGTAGCTTCGTAATAGCGCCACTCTCTTTCACTCTTTCAATCGTTTGCTATTACGCTCGTCCGCCCCCCCCTCCATCTCCCCCCCCTCCTCCCGCCCGCACGCCCGTTGGAAGCGCTTTGTCTTACGAGAAAATTGCGGATACGGGAGCGCCTTCACTGTCACTTCAGGATCGCGCGACCGTGAACTGTGAGCGTGTGTGTGAGTCTTTTGCTCGGTGTTTTCGTTGATATTTTATGTGGATGTTAACACACATTCACATACACACACAGGTCATGGTCGCGGGAGATCGAGGTGAATGTGTTTACACTCTATATATGCATATATTTATTCATACATACAGGTACTTACATGCCTTAACACAAACAAACACACACACACACACACTTCGTGAATTTAAGAATGCACACGCGCACACACACACACACACACACACACACACACACACACACACACACACACACACACACACACACACACACACACACACACACACACACACACACACTGCCTTAGTACTAAAAATAAGTTGCCTCATAAACCTTGACATTACTACTGAAACGCATGCAACTCAGGGCTAAACAATAATAATTACACCAATTTTACGAAATACAAAAAGGAAGAAAGACAGTAAGAAAGAAAAATAAAACCGTGAAATTGTAACAATAATTTACATCCCATTAAAACAACAGACGGAAGAAATTAAACCCTCTTTAATGCGAAATCGAGAGAAAGAACTGGGCATGAAGCAAGGTTTCCTACAAGGTGAATGGTTGGAGATAGGAGACTGATAAAGGGAATGGGAGAAGAAGGGATAGACGGAGAAGGAAATAGATAGATAGATAGATAGGTATATAGAGACAGAGACAGACTGAGAGAGAGAGAGAGAATAAGTTATAGGTGCCTTACACCGATTTTTTTCTCGAGACTGCTAAAGAAAAAAAGAAAAAAGAAAAGAGAGAAAAAAAGCTCAGAATTCCTTCCGCACCGATCCAGGATTTGGGCCTCGAGTGGGCTGAGAAAACCTATCACAGTGACTTGCCAGACTTTCATGCTCCTTACTGAATGATTCCCAGAAGGTGTGTTTACACAATTGAAAGAGAGGGAGAGAAAAAAAATCCTTCATTGTCTCCGCTGCAATTTTCGAGATCATTCAGAATGTGTTGCGGCATTCAAAGTTCTTCGTAGACCAATTCCAAAAGTGCTAACAAAATGAAAGAAATTTGTTTTTTTTATCTTCAGACTATATATAAAAAAGCTCATAACATAGCCTCACGTTCTTAAAAAAAGGTCTATTAAGTTCTCTCACGTAACAAGGGCGCATGACTGTGCCATCAGCCATGATCAAGCGAAAAAAATAAATAAATTAGATAAAAAAAAAAATCAACATCCCACCTACACCATGAACCTTACTTTTCCCCGCTATACCTACAATTATATTATCTTTATCTATTTATATATCTATTTTTAACTTCGGCTTTTCTTTTTTCTCTCTCTCTCTCACATGTCTCCTTTTTTTTCTATCTTTCCAATCTTAAAGCCATCCCGCCGTGCCGAGCCGCGAAAATGTGTAAGTCACCCCTTCCGTTTTTCTTACACAGTAACCCCTGCCCGTTTTTTGTTGGCGCGACACAGCCCCGTTAGCTCTTTTACGTGACGGATAACACACTCGGGGCTCGCTGGCTGGCTGGCTCGCTCACTGGCACTCCACGGTGGTCGTCTGTCGAGCAATTCCCATCATGGGGGCTCGAAATCGCGAGAGATTCTATTGTGCCTAGTGCGAATCTACAGGGGGAGGGGTTTCCATGACGGCTACTCGAATTTGAGGGTAT
>NC_051396.1:51327503-51330003 GCF_015228065.2 Penaeus monodon
GCCCTTGTGTCTGGCTCGGTTATCGAAGGGCCTCTCGCCTCGCTAATGAAGACACTCTCCGCTCTCTCTCTCTCTCTCTCTTTATCTCCTTTGTTGGGATGACCGCTTTATCGCCCTCTTATCTCGGCCTTATCGAGTAAGGCCCCCTCCCTCTCCTCACCCTTCCCCCTCTCCCTTTTTTTTATAGCTCGTTCGGGTTCAGACATTCGAGGTCTCCCATTCGGGTCTTTGTGTGTTTAATTTTCCTCTTTTAATCCCGTAGGCCTCTTTTCCTACTGTTTTCGTCTTTGTCTTCAATTCGGACTATCTTGCTCTGTATCTTTACCGCTTCTCCTTTCACACAGTCTCTGTGTTCTGGATTCACCATTATTTCTCTTTCTTTTCCTCTTTTATTTTTACCCCTTTATTCAACTTCTCTCTCTTTTCTCTTCCCCTACCTAACTCTTGCTTCATAAAGTATATTGCTGATTACAAAAAAAACATTTGCAAGTCCAATGACATAATATTCGTTTTAGTATACCATCTTCCTCATTGTTGGCTTGCGGCTGTGGCTGGTATTATTAGGACTGTATGTGCGTGAGTTTGTGTAGTTAAGTTATGTGCGCCTGTCCGAGCGTGTGCATGCGTGTGTGGGCTGGAAGGCTGCTGCATATAACGTGTATATACGTGCATTTAAAATTAAACGCTAACCCACAGACATCTAATATACTTTTACACACTGTCTTTCCTGACAAGATGTTTATAGCTGTATTTTTTTAACAAGAAATACATACGTACACTTTGTTATCCTGATGATTATATACCTTCTCTCTCTCTCTCTCTTTTCGACAGACTAATATCACGCTTTGACTCACCTAACCACTACCTTAGACTCATCATCACGGCATCAACATGCATAACTCAAATAAAAAGCTTGTATAAGTTGTTACGCTGATTGTATCTCCTTTTATTTCTTACCTTCCAATAGCACGCTTTGATTCCCTGAATTACCACCCGAGACTCATCACCCACCCATCGCCAAGCATGACTCAAATCTAATCCTCACACAGTGCACAGTAGCTCGCTTCACATCACCACATGCATCGCGTGTACAAAAAAAAACACCCAACGTCAACAGTGCACATCCACATAAGAGAGAGAGAGAGAGAGAGAGAGAGAGAGAGAGAGAGAGAGAGAGAGAGAGAGAGAGAGAGAGAGAGAGAGAGAGAGAGAGAGAGAGAGAGAGAGAGAGAGAGAAATAGACAGAGAAATAGAGAGAGAGAGACAAAAACAGACAGAGAAAGAGAGAGAGAAAAAAAGACCAGTATCGACAGTATACACCATCGAAACAAACATCCAAAACATCGCATCGCAACACGAGCACACACACCCTACCACAACACCCCCACTCAGAGAGAGAGAGAGAAAAAAAAAAGTACGAAATCCACAGCTTCTTTACAATCCACACCCACCCCACCCCCCATCGCCAGCCCACACTCGTGCCGTACAACCTCACGAACCCCAGCGCGCATCTACTGCCCATGGAGAGCAGCGCCCCACGTGCCGCATACATTAAACCTCTCCTAGGCGGATCCGGCGTCAGGTGGAGCGAAGGACATACCCGGATTGGGGTTCTCCGCCCCGAACACGCCCTCGGGAACGAACCGGGTCGGAAGCGCTCTTCATTTAGCTCACCTCCGACCGATCCTTCTCCCTGCTTCGTCTCTCCTTTTCTGTCTCCTCCTCTCTCTCTCTCTCTTTCTTACTCTTTTTATCTCTTTTTCTCATACTTCTTCTTCCTCTTCATCTACTTCCTCTTCTTCTTTTTGTTTTTATTTTCCTTCTTCTTCCTCCCTCTTCTGCTCGAATCCCCCTCTCACCCCCCCCCCCACTCCCGCCCATGTGCTCGACCCCCGCCCGCATCCTGTTCCTCACCCGGGGCGAAGGGACAGCTGGGTGGCGCGGGCGGGCGGGAGTATGGAAAGTGGGAGGGACTGGAACACGGGGGGAGGGGGGGAGGAAATGGGGGTGGAGGAAGAGGGAGTGGCAGAGATGGAGAGAGAGGAAAAATGAAGGGAAAAAAAAGAGGAGAGAAAATAAGATGGAAAAGGAGACACGACAAGAAGAAAAGGAAGTGGAAGAAGGACAAAAGTGGAAGGGGAGAGGCAGAAAAAAGAGAGAGGGGGGGGAGAGAGGGGGAGAGAGAGAGAGAGAGAGAGAGAGAGAGAGAGAGAGAGAGAGAGAGAGAGAGAGGAGAGAGAGAGAGAGAGAGAGAGAGAGAGAGAAGAGAGAGAGAGAGAGAGAGAGAAGGACAAGGAAGAGAAGGATGGACAGCGAAGAGTGAGATCGTAGGAGAGACAGGAGAGATTAGTAAACTAGAAAGAGGAAAAGAGAAACGAGAAAGGGAAGAGAGCAAGAAAAACAAAAAGAGAGAGAGAGAGCGAGAGAAGCAAAGACGAACGAACGAGAGAAGAGATAGAAGAGAGAAAAAAAAGAAGAAAGATAGAGAAGAAGAGGTGAA
>NC_051396.1:51340003-51345003 GCF_015228065.2 Penaeus monodon
GGAAAGAGAGAGAGAAAGAGAAAGAGAAAGAGAACGAGAAAGAGAGAGAGACGAAGAGAGAGAGAGAGAAAGAGAGAGAGAGAGAGAGAGAGAGAGAGAGGAGAGAGAGAGAGAGAGAGAGAGAGAGAGAGAGAAAGAGAGAGAGAGGAGAGAAATAAAAGGAAAAATAACCTAAGGGAGAAACAAAAAAGAAAACACGAAAATGACTAGAAGAAAGGAAGAAAGAGAAAGATCAAAAGGATAGAGAAGGAAGAACGAGGGGAATAGAACAAGGAAGAAAGATAGCAAGAATAGGAAAAAGGGAAGGAAACAGAATAAAAGGAGGTGAATGAAAAAAAAAACGAAGCCATGAGTGGAAAGAGAACACAAAAGAAAATGAAAAAGATGAAAAAAAGAAAAAGAAAATACCAAACAAAAGTGAAGAAAAGGAAAAGAAAGAGAACAGAATAATGACAGAATAATGATCATAGAAAAAAATCTCCACTAAAACACCAAAAACAAAAGCATGCAAAAAACAAAAAAATCTCTAAAACACACACACACACACAAAGAAAAAAAAAGAAAAAAAAAAAGAAAAAAAAAAAAAACGCATCGAAAGCACAAGCGAAGTCCTATACAGGAGGTTCTTCCCGGCGTCCCCTTCAGCGTCTCCTGCGTCATTGTCTTCCCCCCTCGAGGAGTTCCTTTACCTCCTCACGCCCCTTCGTTTCATTTCAAATTTCTTTTTTTTTATTATCTTCTATTCCTTCTTTGTCTTCGTAGGTTTTCATCTATTTTTTCTTGCGTGTTTTGCTCCCTCTTTTCGTATTTTGAAATATAATCTTTTATATTCTGCTTTTTTTGGGTTGTATTTTAACTGATCTTCCATTTAATCTATCTTCTTTTTTTGTCTGCCATTGTGCATCCGTGAATCACTTTTTCTTTTTTACTACCTTATTGATTCTCTTTGCTTTCTCCCCTCTTTATCATGCTCTTGCTCCTCCCATATCCATCCCTTACGATTCTCCTCAATAATCACCTCGATCATTTATTCTCCTTTTCCTTCTTCCTCCTTTCGTACCACCTACGTCTTCCTCTTCCTCCCTCAATTATCAATCATTAGCGTCATTTCCTCTTCGTGTGGGCCAAGCACGGTTCCCACAGGCCGAGGGGAAGTCGCTCAACTTCCGCTTTAGATTTAGCATCAGACGGAGTTCAAAAGGAAAGTCAAATTTAAAATCTATAATTAGGGTTATAGTTCGATTAACACGCATAATGTCTCTGGGATTTTTTTTTTTCAAAAACGCTTTTTTATGATATGTATGGATTCGATTTTAGATATTGATTTTGAACTTTTTTTTTATTAATTTCTTATTGCAGTAAAAATTCAGATTTGGAAATAGATTTAGGAATTCGAAAAATTTAATTCATGAATTCCGCGTGAATTTTGAACTGGAATGTTGACATTTTTCTCACATGTTAAGCACAATGATACTTGGATTTTAAATCTAAATTCACATTTAGATATTGAAAGTTGATTCTGTGGGAATGTGCGTTTGACAGATCATCTTATCAATCACCTTTCCCTTTTATTGTTATCGTCATCAGTATATTTACATATTTTATTTATTATTTCTTGTTTATTGTTTCGTTATTTTCATCGTCAGATTCGTTATTTTTCCGTCATTATTACTCACATCATTGTTATCAGTGATTATTATCATTATTGTCATTACCATCATGATTATCTGTATCATCATTATGCCATTATCAAAATGATCATCATTACCACTATTATTTTCATTATTATTACCATTCTGATTCTGATTGTCATTAGCATTATCATTATGGATATTTACCATTATGGTTATCATTACCAATATTAGTATGATCACCATTACCACTATTAACATTAGCATTATTGCCGTTATCATTATCATTATCAGTCACCGCTATCATTATTACTATTGCGATCATTATTATCATCATCATTCTTATGTCCTCTTTGCCATTCCAAAGCCGTTTAAAGACTGCGTTCAATCAGAAATGTAAATACTAAAGATATTGAAAACTGAATCAAGGTATCTATCTGAATTATCATATAAGAAAGATCATAGTAGTTATCACACGCATACACACACACCAACACACATACACACACACACACACACACATCGCCGTCCCCTGTGGCTTAGCTACTACATGTAACTTCCCAACGTATGAGATGTCTTCTTAACCGCGACCACACACACACACACAGTCGCTTATACTCCTTTATATGTTTCTTGTGTTCCGGTTGCGTTTTGTAGAAGCATGTTTATATACATTGTCCGTGCGTAAATCTACGGGAAACTGCATGAACAACTACAAAAATACGGTACAAAAGTAAAGTAAAAGAAAACCACGAGTTAAAATTGCACACAAGGAGGAGACATGGGTACCAGGTCCCCCTAACCCCCCCCCCTCCCTGCCCTTTCAGACGCCAAGAAAGGCAAGAGGCGAAATCTCACAGCCACTAAGCTCCTGGCTCACGCCTGAACAGCGATGGGCGTCACAATGCTAATTGATGATCTTCAAGGCGCCTACGTCACTCCTCCCACTTACCCCTATCCCCACCTTCCCCCACTCCCATTCGCATTTCAAGTGGAGTTTCTCCCTCTCTTTCTGGTGGTGTGTCTGCCCCCCCCGCTCTCTCTTTCTTTCTTTCTTCTCTCGCTCTCTCTCTCTCTTTTCTCTCTCTCTCTATATATATATATATATATATATATATATATATATATATATATATATATATATATATATATATATATATAGTGTGTGTGTGTGTGTGTGTGTGTGTGTGTGTGTGTGTGTGTGTGTGTGTGTGTGTGTGTGTGTGTGTGTGTGTGTGTGTATCTGCGTGTGTGTGTGTTTCCTTTCTCAGTACCTCTTTCTCTCTCTCTCTCTTTCTTCCTTTATCTCCCGCCCCCTCTATCTCCAGTGACATGCATAGTCATGCTAAACGCCTTTCCTTCATATTAATGTCTCGGATAGATGATCTGAATTACTGTGATTTCGTTGCAGTCTTGTACATTCTCTTCACTTTTTTCTCACAGATAAAAGGGAATGTATTTTCTTGTTCGTGCCGCATAGCTGAAGTGTCTTTTGAGGGGTGTGTGTGAGATGGATTGGGAGAGAGGAAGTGGGGATGAAGGGAATGAGGGGGAGAGGGAGAGAGGGAGAGGGAGAGAGAGAGAGAGAGAGAGAGAGAGAGAGAGAGAGAGAGAGAGAGAGAGAGAAAGTGTGTGTGACAGAGAGAGACAGACAGACAAAGACAGAGAGAGACAAAGACAAAAACAGAGAGAGGGGGGGATGCAGAGAGAAAAACAAAATGGAAAAAGAAACAAAATGCAAACAAACAAGAACAATGGGTCTCAAAAATCATATGACAGTGATCTCTACCCTATGCACCATCTGTTGACAGCTTTAACAACGATAGAATTAGTAGCGACTGTGGTGACGTCGTGACTTTACAGCAAGAGTGAAAGGTGTTGAATGACACGATGATTGAATTTTGATGTGTGTTCATCAATCAACTTTTGTTCAGATGTAGATGCTGGACTTTGGTTTTATCATGTATTGTAGATATATACTAATGAATTAATGAATGAATGAATCAATCAGCGAACCATTGTGTGTGTGTGTGTGTACATATATATATATATATATATATATATATATATATATATATATATATATATAATATATATATATATACACACACACACACACTATATATATACATATATATACATACATATATATATATATATATATATATATATATATATATATATATATATGTTATACATATATAAATATATATTCACAGTGGATATTGTGTATTAGTATGGTGTCCAAGAAAGCATCATTACTGGTCATGAGCCCTCGAGAGCGAGGTGATGACGACGGCTATAATTATAGTAATATCGGCCGCTAACAATTATAATGATTGCAATTAAAACCGACACTAATGGATTCGGTTGTGACGGCCTGCGATAGCCAGAATTAAAGGAAAGTGTAGTTCATATATTCGCTCACTGAGTTTCCAAGCGTAAGAGATGAGAATAAAGGGAATAAGAGTGAAAAAAAGAAGAAGAAAAAAAAACAATACTACCGGAATGAGAACGAAAAAATGGCGAGTCTACCAGCTGACAGAAGCGCTTCTTAATGCATGAGTGAAGAAGGTGAGGAAGCTGCGAGGAGTGAGACCCGAAGATGAGGACGATCGGTATAGAGGAGAACGGAAGTGACGTCAGAGATTGATGGGTGACGTCAGAGTCCGCTGAGCAGGCGTGTCCCCCCAGCGTGATAGGAAAGCAATAGGAAAAGTTGCAGAGCGCCGGCGAGGGATAGGGAGGGAGGGAGGGGAGGGGAGGGGGGTGTGTGTGTGTGTGTGTGTGTGTGTGTGTGTGTGTGTGTGTGTGTGTGTGTGTGTGTGTGTGTGTGTGTATGTGTATGTTTGTATGTGTATGTTTGTATGTGTATGTTTGTGTGTGTGTATGTGTGTGTGTATGTGTGTGTGTCTCCGTGTGTGCATGTGTGTGCGTGCGTATGTGTGTGTGTTTATATCCACGCGTGTCTACAAGTATGCGTGCCTATTTATGCACACGTGTATGTTTTATGCACTTTTTTATTCGCTGTGTGTGTGTGTCTTACCCAGAAGGGACGAGACTTGTGAGCCAGGTGGTCGACAGATGGTGCCGGCCCAGCGGAGTCGTGACTTGTCACCTACCCCCCCCCTCTCTACCCCCTTCCCCCGTTCCGTCTAACCTCTTCTGCTGCCTCTGCCAACCTAAATACTCCCTAACCTACTCCAACCAACCGTACCCATCTATTTACTCCTCAATCTACATTTCCCATGCATACAATCAACTCCCAACCCCGCATGGAAAACGCCTCGCCATTGTTTCACTGCATCTCACAATACCTCACCATACGCCAGGAAGCCCGAGTGTGCATGGCGACCGCGCATTACCCGT
>NC_051396.1:51355003-51365003 GCF_015228065.2 Penaeus monodon
CCCCCCAGGGCAGATGGGGGGCGATTTACGGTTACGGTTCGCAATTAACAATAGCACCAAAGATATTAATGATTCTATATTATCGTTATCGGACAGCCAGCGTTCTTTCTTGAAAACATTCACCTCAATCATGATTTTCGTCTTCTATAGGTGGTGACACTAGAAATTGTATTTTATGGCTTTCAATTCTTATACAAATGCGTAGCCTCTGTCTGTGCTGAGTGCGGGCATAAGGCATTACCCACAAAAACGTACTACTGTTATTTCTAAGCCAATAATCCCGCGTATCAGAGCTGTAGCCAATAATCAAAACCTACGGCAAAAAACACCCACTTTTTTAATTAAGCAGAAGGAAGTAGCCGGCAATATTCCGATTCTAATCCAAATCTTTCAGAAAATTTGTGGAAATAAGATCACGCTTACACTTACTGAAAACAAAGTCACTGTTTTGGCCAAGTGGGAAAAACAAAACAATCAAAAAACAAACAAACAAGAAGAGGTTACTGGGAGGAGACATTGGATAAAAAAACAGTTTAGAAAAAAAAGGGGCAAGTAAAGACCACATGGTTTGAGAAATACATGCACTAGGGTACAGATAGCGGTGGATAGGCATGCGCAAAAAAAAAAAGGAAAAAGACGAGAGATGAGAGAGAGAGAGGACGAGAGAGGAGGAGAGAGAGAGAGAGGCGAGGAGAGGATAGTGTAGGTTTTGTGGGGAGAAGAGAGATGAGAAGAGAGAGAGAGAGAGAGAGAGCGAGAGGACAGGGAGAGATGAGAGGGAGAGAGAGAGAGAGGAAGACAGACAGGGACAGACAGACAAACAGGACAACCCCACACATACACACACACACCACACAGAGAGGCGAGAGAGAGAGAGAGAGAGGGGGGGGGGAGGGACGGAGAGAGAGAGAGCGAGAGGAGAGAGAGGAGGACAGAGGAGAGAGAGGAGACAGAGAGAGAGAGAGGAGAGAGAGAGTATGTGAGAGAGAGCAAGAGATTGGAGAAGAGAGAGAGAGAGAGGAGAGAGAGAGAGAGAGAGAGAGGAGGACGAGAGAGCCAGAGCCCAGGAGAGAGAGAGCAGAGCGAGAGAAAGGGAGAGGAGAGAGAGGGAGAGAGAGAGAGAGAGGAGACAGACAGACAGACAGACAGGGACAGGACACCCACACCATACCCACACACACACCACAGAGGAGTGAGAGAGAGGAGAGAGAAGACGAGAGAGAGAGGAGAGAGAGCGAGAGAGCGGAGAGAGGAGAGAGAGAGAGAGGAGAGGGAGAAGGAGGGAGACAGAGAGAGAGAGGAGACAGAGAGAGAGAGGAGGACAGAGAGGGAGAGAGGAGAGAGGGAGATGAAGAGAGAGAAGAGAGAGGGAACGGAGAGAGAGAGAGAGAGAAAGACGAGGAAGAGAGAGAGAGAGAGAGAGAGAGAGATGAGGAGAGAGAGAGGAGAGAGAGAGAGAGAGAGAAGAGAGAGAAAGAGAGAGGGAGGCGAGAGAAGAAGGGGAGAGGGGAGGAGAGAGAGGAGGGACACAGAAGAGTGAGAGGAGGGAAAGCAGAGCGGAAATGAGAGAGAGAGAGAGACGAGAGAGAATGAGGAGAGAGAAGGAGAGAGAGAGAGGGAGAGAGAGAGATGAGCAGACAGAGGGGAGAGGGAGAGATAGAGAGAGACGAGGAGAGAGGAGAGAGAGACGGAAGGAGAGACGGAGAGAGGGAGGAGATGAGAGAGAAGGAGAGGAGAGGAGAGCGAGAGGAGGAGAAAGAGAGATACGAGAGAGAGAGAGATAAGAGGAGAGAGGAGCGAGGAGAAGGAAGAGGGGACGTAAGAGAAGAGACACACACAGAGAAAAACACAGAGGAGCGTCTATAGTCTCTCTGTGTGATCCTTGGAATAATCTGTTTTATACTCATCCTTATTTGAATAATTCTCTTTCCTCCGTTCCAAGTCCTCGTTTTCCGTCGTTAGTTCAGTCTCTCTTTTGACTTTTTGCTCTATCTCTCTCTCTCTTCCTCTCTCTCTTCTCCTCTCCTTGCTCTCTCTTCACCACACCACATTATTCAAATCTCCTTCTTCATGTTCTTTTTTTCCCTTTTCCTCCTTCCCTCTTCTTTCTCCTCCTTTTCTCACCATCCTTCATCACCGCTATCTCTATCCCATTTTTTTTTTCCCTTCTTCGAGAGATTCTGGCTTTCTCTAAAAGCGCGCGTGCGAACGGGGGGGGGGAGGCACTCCGACCCCACCCAAGGGAAGCGAAAGACGGAAAAAAAAAACCAATAAACACGGAAAACCAAACACAGAAAAAGAAAGAGAAGGAAAGAGGAAAATAGGTAGAGAGGAAAGGGGAAAATGGATGAGTAAAGAGAAAAATTAAAAGAGAGGAAGAAAATAAAGAAAGGGATCGGTACCAGAAGGGTTCGTGTTGCACTGGAAGCCCGGGCTTCCCTACAAAAGTAGGTCAGGCGGAGGGAGTAGTTTTATGAATGAGTGTGTGTGTGTGGTGTGTGTGGTGTGTGGGTGTGTGTGTGTGTTGTGTGGTGTGTGTGTGTGTGGTGTGTGTGTTGTGTGTTGTATGTTGTGTTATAGATTATGTATATATATGTATTAGTGATTGTGTGTGTTGGTGTGTGGTGTGTGTGTGGTGTGTGGGTGGTGTGTGTGTGTGTGTGTGTGTGTGGTGGGGTGGGGTGTGGTAGTGTGTGTGTGTGTGTGAATAATATAAACGTGTGCGTTTCTACCCTGTATTCCAAATATTAAAACAAAATTATTACAGGGAGAAGAAGGAAGAAAGAAGGAAAATTGCCCTCTACAATTATCTCATCCCCCAGCATTCTTTTTTATATCATCCTATTCCGTTCTTGTCTCCCATTATCATCATCTCAAATCCCATCATTCGGAAACTCAACTCCAACGACACATCGCCACCACCACCAACAACAACTAAACAACAACAACAACAACTAAAACAACACCAACAAAACAACTAAACAACAACCAAAACAACAACAATAAAAGAACGTTTGCATCTGAAATCTCGTTAGCTTCTCAGCCTCTGCATCAGTCCCTCCCTTCATGTCTGCTTTTATCTCTCATTTGTTTTCACTGCGTGTTCCTCCTTTACTTCTAGCCGACGAAGAGAATGGATAATAAAACGGAGGATTAGAAATATCATTCTAGTGTACGAAAAAAAAAGGGGTGGGATTATTAGGTCTCGGGAAATGAATTTATATTACGTTTTCCACGTTGTTTTTTGCTAGCCGGCAAGTATCCTCGCTCTTTCTTCCCCTTTCTCTCTTCATTCTTCTTTCTTTCTTTTTCTATCTATTTCTCTCTCTCTCTCTCTCCCTCTCTCTCTCTCTCCTCCCCTCTTTCTCTCCTCGCTTTCGCTCTTCTCTCTCTTCTCCTCTCTCTCTCTCTCTTTCCTTCTTCTCTCCCTCTCACCACCCTAATACCATCCATTTCTTTCTTACTTCCCTTGTGACTTCTGATTTCCATTCCTCCCTCAAGCTCTTTGGAGGATAAAAAAATACTCATCTCAGCGTTTAAACGAGGAATTTCCATCAAAAGAAACAAACAAACAAAAAAAGATACCCAGATGAAGTACAAAAAAAAAAAAAAAAAAAAAAAAGTAAAAAGTAAATAAATGAATAGATAAACAAAAGGAGGAAAAACAAGCAGAATCACACAACCAGACGCACAATCAGCCAAGCTGGCAAGCGACAAACAAACAAAGAGAGGCAAAGCAAAGTACAAGGCAGGCCGAGATAAGCCAAAACCCGATCCTCCAAAAGCCACATCTATTTACACACACGCTCTTGCACGCGGAAGTTGAAAGGAGAGAGAGAGAGAGAGAGAGAGAGAGAGAGAGAGAGAGAGAGAGAGAGAGAGATGGAGAGAGAGAGAGATGCGAGAGGAGAGAAGAGAGAGCGGAGGAGAGAGAGAGAGATAGAGAGGAGAGAGGAGAGAAGGAGAGGAATGAGGGAGAGAGAGGAGAGCGAGAAGAGAGAGAGAGAGAGGGAGAGAGAGAGAGTAGAGAGAGAGAGATAGAGAGGAGAAAAGAGAGAGAGAGAAGGAGAGAGAGAGAGAGAGGAGAGAGAGAGAGAGACCGAGGAGAGAGAGGAGATGAGAGAGAGAGACGAGGAGAGAGAGGAAGAGAGAGGAGAGGAGAGAAGAGAAGGAGAGAGAGAGAGAGAGAGAGGAGAGGGAGGAATGGAGAGGAAGGAGAGAGAGAGAGAGAGAGAGAGAGTGATGAGAGGGATGAGAGAGAGAGAGAAGAGAGAGAGAGAGAGAGAGAGAGAGAGAGAGAGAGAAGAGAGAGAGAGAGACAAGAGAGAGACAAGAGAGAGAGAGAGGGGGAGAGAGAGAGAAAAAAAAAAGGGGGAGGAGGGGGAAAAAAGGAAAAAAAAAAGCAAAAGAAAGGAAGGGGGGAGGGAGAAAAAAAAAGAGGAAAGAGGGAAAGAAAAAGGAAAGAAGGCAGAAAAAAGGGGGATGGGAAGGAGGGAGGGGGAAAAAAGAGAGGAGAGGGGGGAAAAGGGAAAGGAAAGAAAGGGAAGGGGAAGGAAGGAAGGGGAGGGAGAGAGAGAAGAGAGGAAAGGGGAAAAAAAAAAAGGAAAGGGGGGGAGAAAAAGGAAAAAAAAGAGAAGAAAAAAATGGAGGGGGAAAGGAAAAAGAGGGGGAAAGAGGAAAAGAGAGAGAGAGAGAGGAGAGAGGGGAAAGAGGAAGGGAGAGAGAGAGAGAGAGGAGAGAGGGAGAGAGAAGAGGAGAGAGAGGAAGAGAGGAAGGGGGAGAAGAGAGAGGAGAGGAGGGGGGAGGAAGAGAGGGGGAGGGGAGGAGAGAGGAGAGAGAGAGAGAGAGAGAGAAGAGAAGAGAGGGAGAGAGGGAAAGGGGGAAAAAGGGAGAGAGAGGAGGAAGGGGGAAAATGGAGAGAGAAGAGGAGAGGAGAGGGGGGAGAGAGAGAGGGATAGAAAAGGGAGGGGGAGAGAGAGAGAGAGAAAAGAGGGAAGGAAAAGAAGGGAAAAAGAAGAATGGAAAGAGAGAGAGAGAGTGACATAAATAGACAGATAGATAGACAGAAAGAGAGAGAGAGAGTGAGAGATAAACAGGCACATAGATATATAGACAGATAGAAAGGAATGGAGAGAGAGAGAGAGAGAGAGAGAGAGAGAGAGAGAGAGAGAGAGAGAGAGAGAGAGAGAGAGAGAGAGAGAGAGAGAGAGAGAGAGAGAGAGAGACTAGCAGGGGAGGGAAGACTGGACTAGGTACCGTTAGAATCGTCTTTTATATCTTCTCGCGCACGGTGAGGGTGGCAGAGGGGGGGAGGGGGGATAAGGGGAGAGGTAACAGGGGGTATGAGGTGATGGAAGGAGGGTAGGTGGAAGGGAGGGATAAGCAGAGGAAGAGAGGAAGGCAAATAGGCCTGACATATGAACATAACACACGCCAATGAAATGAATGACAGAGGAGGACACACTTATCGCTAGAAAACGCTTTTATCATATCATAGAATAAATAAGACAAACAACAATCGCCGTCTACAACACAAACAACAAGCAGAAGAAAAGAAAACACATTCATACTCGCTTAAAAAAACAACCGACCACCCCCCCCCCCCAAAAAAAAAAAAAAAAAAAAAAAAAAAAAAAAAAATCAAAATTCTGAAACACACCAAGATACAATAAATACATAAATAAATAAGTAAATAATAAATAAACACAATAAAAGAAAAGAAAAACCAAAACCCAAATAAAAACCCAAGATTAAGAAAAAATAAAAATAAAAATAACCCAACACCACCCCATTGCCCTTGCAATTTTTAGAAACCAACGGACGAGGGGAGGGGAAGGGAGGGGAGGGGAGAAAGGTGAGGGAAGGGGAGAGGAGGATGGAGGGGAGGGGGGGATGAGGAGAGTGGAGGGGAGGGGAGAGGAGAGGAGAGGAGGGGAAGTGGAGAGGGGGGGGAGGGCAGCGTAAGGTGTCACCTGACTTCGAAATGCGGATCCGTGGGTGACAAAGTGGATTCCGAAATCACGCTGATTGACGCTAATGAACGCTGCGGGCGTGTCGTGCCGCTAAAGAAGCAAAGACGCGGATCTCCTCAAAAGAAAGAAAGAAAAAATACGATAAACAGATAAAAGGGAGGGGATGAGGATGAATTGGTAAGTAAGGTGGAAATCAAAGTAAGAAATACAAAAGTGCATATAAATTGTAAAAAAAAAAAATAATTATTATAAATAATAATAATAATAATGATAATAATAATACTCAAAAATTTCAAAAGCTGAACAAATATTACGATAAAAAATACATAAACGCAAACATAATACGATAAACAATATTAAACGCACACAAAATAAAATCAAGAATGCAATAAAACAAACAAGGATCCCACATTAACAAAAAAGAACAAGCAAAACAACAAAAAACTAAACCAACAACAACAAAAAAAAATCAACCACCCCCCCATTCCCTGCTCACTTACAAATACATACAAATAGAAATGAAAAAAAAAGATGCAAATAAAAATCTTGATAAGAAGCCTTATTTCTCCGCCGTGATGGGAACAGCTCACGCCCCGCTCGATAACAAGAAACAAATACACCAATAAAACCACGCTTACATGTACGCCGAAGTACAAACGTACTCGGGCTTATTTCTCCTATCTCTTCTTCTCTTTCTTTTCCACCTTTTTCCTCATTTTCATATTTTTTTTTATCTTGCTGATGCGTGTGTTTATTCCTCCTTTCTATTTTTTTTTCTTTCTCTCTATTCCCCCTTTCCTTATTTTCAATTTGTTTGTTTCTTTTTTTTTTCTTGATGATTTATCCTTTTATCTTCTTTCTCTTCCTTATTTCTATCTAGTCTTATCGTTCATGCTTATCCGTATTTCTCTTTTTTTTTTTCATATTTCCCCCATTTCTTCCTGTTCTTTTCCTTCTTTATCATTTTTGCCTTACTTCTCCTTATCATTTCTTCTTCTTCTTCTTCTTTTAGGTGTAAAATTAAGGATTTCCCGCTTGCTTGCGTAAGTGTATCCCGCAACGTCTTTAGGCTGACTTTTGACCTTTCCCTCCCCCCCCCCCCCATCGAGTTACACCCCCCCCCCTACCCCCAGTGATCTTGCCAAAGCTTCACTTTGTCTATAAATCTATTACTCTTTTTTTTAAGAGGGAGATTAGGGATAGGAGAGGGGACAGAGGAGAGGAAAAGAGGATAGAGGAGGCAGGGGGAGAGAGAGGGGAATAAGGAAGGTGAGAGAGGAAGGAGAGGGGAGAGGTGGGGAGCGGGAAAGAAGGGTATAAGGAAAGAAAGGAATTTATTGTAAAATATTATGAATTTATTCAGACAGAGCGGAGAAAGAAAGACAGAGAGAAAGAGAGAGAGAGAGAGAGACAGAGAGAGGGTGGGGGAGAAAGAGAGAAAGAGAGAGAGAGAGAGAGAGAGAGAGAGAGAGAGAGAGGGAAAGAGAGAGAGAGAAAGAGAGAGAGGAAAAAAGAGAAAGAGAGAGAGAGAGAGAGAGAGAGAGAGAGAGAGAGAGAGAGAGAGAGAGAGAGAGAGAGAGAGAGAGAGAGAGAGAGGTCATTGCGTGTAATTTAGTTTCTTTTTTTTCATTCACTGACTTTTATTACTTTTTTTTCTTGGTTGTTAAGCTTTTTTTGTCCCTAACATTTTCGCAACTTTCCTTGTGTTTCATCTTATCGCCTTTTCCCTTCGTCGCTTTATCCTCTATCAATTTTTTCTTTCACATTTTATCTGGTTTCTACGAATTTCTCATTATTTTCCCAGTCTCTTCAGATAAACAAAATTTAAAGTGATGTGGAATGACAGCCTTCTTCATGCCTTTTCAGAATAAATGGAAATTATCTTACTGTCTGTTTGTCGCTCTCTCTCATTCGCTCTCTCTCTCTCTCATTCTCTCTCTCTCTCTCTCTCTCTCTCTCTCTCTCATTCTCTCTCTCTCTCATTCTCTCTCTCTCTCTCTCTCTCTCTTTCCGTTTTATCCCTCTTCTTATTTCGGAAACTGGAAAAGAATAAGATACTGAGGGAAGAAAACGAATGTGAATAAGAAAGGAAATAGGAATAGAAAAGGGATGAAGGAGAAGAAAAAAATGGAAAACGATGATGTGAAAAAAACAAGTAGGAAAGATTTTTTTTCGTAGAAGTGGGAGGAGGAGAAAGGAGGAGAAGCAGGAATGGGAAGAGGACCAGAAGGAAAAGAAGGAGGAAGAGGAGGAGGAGGAGGAGGAAGGAGGAGAAGCAGGTGTAGGAAGAAGAGTAGAAGGAAAAGGAGCAGAAGAAGGAGGAAGGAGGGGGAAAAGCAGAAGGAGAAGGACCAGAAGAAGAAGGGGAAGAAGAAGAAGGAGGAGAAGGAGAAGGAAGAAGCAGGAGTAGGAGGAGGAGAAGAAGAAGAATGAGAAAGAGCAGAGGAAGAAGGAGAAGAAGGAAAAGGAGGAGGACTGAACTCGCCACCCATTTTCTTTATGCGCAGGTCAGGGTAGGTCAGGAGAAAGCAGGCAACCACCCCACTGACCTAATCAAGACCACCCCCCTCCCTCTCCCCCCTCCCCTTCCCTCCGCCCTTCTCCCCTGCCTCCCCCCCCCCCCTTCCTCCGTTCCTCCCTCCTCCCGTCCCTCTACCCTCTCCCTCTTCTCCTCTTCCTCCTGTTCCTCCTTTTCTTCTTCCTTCTCTCAAAAATATGCTTGCCTGATAGAAGAATTAAAATTTTCTCTTTTTCTTCGATTTTTCTTTTTTCTTTTTCTTCACTCATTTCTTTCCCCCTTTTTAGAAGTTTCTTTTCTATTCGTACACATGTTTTTTTTTTTCATTTATGTTTTATCTGTATCCTTGTTTTGGTGTTGTTGTTGTTTTGTTGTTTGTTAGTTTGTTTGTGTGGCTTAGGAACGAGGTGACTCCTTTATGTTTGTTGTGATGGTGATGCTAAAAAAAAAATATTGCAATTCGTATTTTTGGTGGTAATGATGCTAATAACGACAATGTTGATGAAGATAATGTTGATGCTGATGATAATCTTGATGATGATGATGATGATGATAATGGCGATGATGATGTTGATTCATTAACTAAACAAAAATCGCTAATTCAAAAACACACACACAAAAAACAAAAACAAAGCAACAACGCACCTAAAGCCAAGAAATGAAATGAAAATAACGCGTTTCAGAAGAAAGCCTGTCCGTTTTCTCTCGCCGTTTTTACATCATCATCACTATATATTTCCTTTTATTTCTCCGCGCATTTCTTTCTTTTCAGAATACTATAAAACTGATAAGAGGAATAAAATTAAGCAATTTCAGATATTATAACTATGATCTAATGAAACTAATCATGAGAACACACACACACACACAACGCACAGAGAGAGAGAGAGAGAGAGAGAGAGAGAGAGAGACCTAGATAGATAAATAGATAGGGACAGATAGACATACAGATAGATAGATAGAAGAGAGGCAGAACAACAGACACACACACAAAAAGAGAGAGAGAGATAAATAGAGGACCAGAGAGCGAGATAAATAGAGAAAGAGAGAGAGAGAGATCAGCTGTCCAGACCAAATACAAGATGTCCACGCGAGAACGCAGTGGCTAAAATAGGCGTTGCTTCTGTTGCCCTGACATTGCTCTGACAACTGCCGGGTCCTTCCTCAGCTTTAGTCGGTCAGGCATTCGGTCTGATCAGTTCTTTGTTTGTTTGTTTAATGGCATGCTTTTGTTTTTGTTTGTGAAGATGATTGTTTGTCAGTTGCTTTACAGTGTATGCGTTTGATGTGTCTTTTTATTTGACTGTTTGTTTGTCATGCGATAGATATTTCTGTATGTCTGTCAATATTGCGTTAAATATAACTTAAGCCAAAATCAAAACAATACGTGTATATGTATAATATATATATATATATATATATATATATAATATATATATATATATGTATGTATGTATGTATGCATTTTATGCATGTATATGTAAAATATATTATATTATATATATATATA
>NC_051396.1:51370003-51375003 GCF_015228065.2 Penaeus monodon
GGAAGAAGGAAAAATGAGGGAGGGAGGAAAAAAAAAAGGAAAGGAAAGAATGAAAGAGATTAAAAGAGGAAGAAGATAAATGAAGGAGAGAGGGGAGGAGTAGGAAAGAAGGCCCCTGGCCCATCCCCGTACCACACCTTAACATCATCCCCCCCCCCGTCTTCTTAATCTACAAGAACAACGCATGGCACCCCCCTCGCACCTATCTCTTTGTCTGCCTGCTTGTGTGTGTGTGTGTGTGTGTGTGTGTGTCTTTGTGTGCTTCTGTGTCTGTTTGTCTGTCTGTCAGCCTGCCAGCCTGCCAGCCTGCCTCTCTCTTTCTCTCCCTTTCCCTTTTTCATTTAATCGTTTCCCTTCTCCTCCCCCTTTATATCATCCTCCTCACCCTCTCTCGCGTCCTCCATCCCCTCTCTCATCCCCTATCCCTCTCTATATCTTCGTGTTTATCACCAACACCTTTTTTATTTCGCTAGCGAAAGTTCTCTTATTCTCTCCCTCTCTATCTATCCTCCCCTCCCCCTTCATGCCCTTCCCTACCTTCCCCCTTTCTCTCTTTGTTTCTTATCTACCTTCCCATCTCTCCCTACGTCTTTTCACTCTCTACCCCTCCTTTCCTATCCCTCTCTCCCTCCTGCTTTTCTTTTCCTCCCTTCCTCCTTCCTTCCTTATCTCTTCCTTCCCCTTTCCCTGTCTCTCCCTCCTTTTTTCCCTGTATCTCCTCGTCCCTCCCTCCTATCCCTGTCTCTCCCTCCTCCCTTTCCCTTCCTCCCTTCCCCCTCCCTCCCCGTCTCACCCTCCTCCCTTCCCCTCTCTTTCTCCCGCCCTTCCCCTCTCTCTCTCCCTCCCTTCCCCTCTCACCCTCCTCCCTTCCCCTCTTCCATCCCCCCCCCCCTTCCTCCTTCCCTGTCTCTCTATCACCGTGTTCATCACCAGCCCCTTTTATTCCGCTAGAGAAAGCTCACTGGATTCCGCCCCGTGAACAAAGGCTCGCCAACCACAGCAAATGTCGTGGAACGAACGGACCCGCTGATCAGGGAAAGCCGAGCGCCTCGCCATAGGCTGGGGGGAGAACGTGAAACTAAATGCAAAAATATAATGGGAATAATAAGAAATACAAAAAAAATGTAATGGGGATAATGAGAAATACAATAACAAAAGTTATAAAGAAGGGGGAAGAACAGAGCATTTTCAAAGGAATTGAGAGTGAATTTCAGAATGATTGTAAATTAAGATATAATAAAAAATAATAAAAAATATGTATCATAAAATTGCTCCTTTGCCAAAACCAAAAAACAGAAAAAGAGAGAGAGAGAGAAAGAGAGAGAGAGAGGGAGACAGACATAAATAGGTAGATAGATAGCGCCCAGATCTCATCTATGTACTGCCCGAGCGTCCTGAAATCAGACAGGCAAGCTAGTGGCATTTCAGTGAGTCGATAATGATGAGGTAGTTGCAAAGAATCACTTATGTGAACTGATGGAAAAAATATGATATAAACAAGTGAATAAGCGTGTAGGAGCTACACTTAAATGGTTAACAGAAAAGTCATAAATCATGATGAGTCAGCCGGGGTGAGTCGATGCTAATGAGTTAATTGTGAAGAATTAGCTGCAGCAAGGCGATAGGTCACCTTCGAGGAGTTAATGAAGGCGATTCAGTTACGTTCGATTTCCCAAGATACGCCGACTACAATGTCTCGTTTACGATGATCCAGCTATGAGCTCTTCGGTTAAAAGAAGAATCAATAACACAGCAAAATCGGATTAAGAAGAGAGAAAACCCAAAGGCATACGTCACTCACGGTCTTCCCGGTGACTCTCGAGTGTGGGTGAGAAGAGAAAGGAGGGGGGGGGGGGCATGAGGTTTCTAATGGAGATGGCAGAGGGGAGTGTGATGGAACCAACCATCTACCATTATATATATTCGTAATCATATATATAAAAGTGCGTGGTATTTACCAATCTGCCATTCAAATATGTATCCTTAAATATGTATAATGAGAGAGGGATACTTGACTTCCCGTCCCGCAGATCTGCCTCATTTAATACTGCAATCTAGAGTAAGCAGGGACCTAGAAGAATTAAAACTTTATTAGAAAGCAGAGCAGTTTGAGATCGGCACTAGGACAGAGGTAGGGGAGGGGATGGAGGTAAGCATAGGGGTCGCGCGGGATGGGTGGGGGTTCAGTACTGAAGAGCGAAAAAATGGAAAGAGAAAGGGAGAAAGATATATATATATATATATATATATATATATATATATATATTATATATATATATATATATAAAGAGTGAGTGCGTGAGTGAGTGAGTGAGTGGGTGAGTGGGTGGGTGGGTGCGTATCTGCGCGTGCCACAATGATGAGAAATACCCGGAAAATAATCCTTTCTTGGAACGACATTCGCCTGGTAATATATGATTCCTATTATCCCCTCTATGTCTCAGTCTTTATTTCTTGTTTCGCGATTATGCAAATGGTCTTCGCTGTCTTCCTTCTTCTAAAGGAAATGGAGAAAAAATGATGAAAATGTGTGGATGAAGACATGCGGAAGAGGAAGGAGGCTGAGAGAATGAGGCGCAGCCGAGGATGCGCACGGAGGTGGTACAGGGAAAGAAAGAGTATAAGATAATGAAAAATGGAAAGAGAGAGAGAAGGAAAGAGAGATATAGATAGAGATATAGACAGAGAGTGAGAGAGAGAGAGAGAGAGAGAGAGAGAGAGATAAAGAGAGAGAGGGAGAGAGAAAGAGAAAGGACGCTTCGAAAGTTTACGAGACTAGCGGAACACACCTCGAGAGTAAGAAACGGAGAGAAATAAAACAGCTCTTGAGCGGGTGAAAACCGAAGGAAAGAAAACGGGAAAGCGAGAAAAATGGAGAGGGAGAAAAGAGAGAGAGAGAGAAACAGAGAGAGAGAGAGAGAGAGAGAGAGAGAGAGAGAGAGAGAGAGAGAGAGAGAGAGAGAGAGAGAGAGAGAGAGAGAGAGAGAGAGAGAGAGAGAGAGAGAGAGAGAGAGAGAGAGGTCAACAATGGTGTTCTTTCCACTCCACTGGCCAAGGTTAGGTTGGGTCACTAGAAAGCTGTACATGTGGACTCGGGATCCCGGCGCGGCCGCTAAGGGAGGAAACACATGCTCTTTAGGTCCGGTTTGCTTAGCGCTGATTGGCGGGATAACCATCGTCTCGTGCGCTGATTGGCCCTTTGGGAAGGAGGTGCTCTCGAGGGGTGGGGGGTAGGGGGAGGGGTTTAAAGGCTCGATTGTTTTCTTATAAATCATTATAATATTTTTTTTTTCAACTCTCACACCTTTCTTTTTGAGTCATGGAAAGTCAGCTGACCTACTTCCCTGTTATCGGAATACATACATACACGCATATGCGCACCTTTTCCATATGTGTGTTGTTTTTTATATGTGTTTGGATTTGTAAGTGGGCAATGTAAGTACACGTATGAATTCTTATGTATAAATATTTACTCTCGTCAATTTTGTGAATTTAGGAATCCACACACACACACACACACACACACACACACACACACACACACACACACACACACACTCACTCACACACTCGCACACACGCATATATACACAAACAAAACACTCTCATCTCCACGAAACCGCTGTCCAACCCCCTTACACCCACACAGAGCAACCTCCCAGAATACACAAAGTCCACAATACATCTCTCTACAAAATCCTCGGTGAAATATGAATAATTCTCCCCCATAATCCCGAATACCCACATGACACAAAGCCCAAACACACACACATGCTCTCATAACACACCTATCTATTTACCCATCCGCCTCTGAGCACCCAAAAACACAAACCATCAACACAAATCTATCTATACATCTGCCCATTGTACTTTTTCCATATTCATCTATGCACATACCAACACAAACATATATGTACCCAAACACATTCCCATACAAATACATACATTTACCCATGCACCCCCCCAATACACATTCCCATAAATTTACCCATATGCATACCACACAAACATACATTTACCCATACACACACATACATTTACCCATACACACGCATACATTTACCCATACACACGCATAAATTTACCCATACACACGCATATATTTACCCATATACACACATACAAATACACCAAAGTCCATGCAACCCCCCCCCCCTCCCCCACTCACACACACGTCGGAGGAGCACACTGACCCCGAGTACATAGTGGGCTTTGGCGTGGCAGTGAAAACCTTTTCTCCTCTCCATTACGCCGACTGCTCTTAGTGAAGGGGGCGGGGCGGAGGATGGAGGAGGAGAAATGAAAGAGGGGGGGGGGAGGTGAGAGGAGAGGAGGTGGAGGAAGAGGGGGAGAGGAAGGAGGAGAAAGGGAGGGCGGACCGTATGGTGATAATTATCATCGTTATTATCATTACTATCGTTATTTTTATCGTTATCATTATCATCACTGTCATTATCTTTACTATCATTATTATTATCATGATTATCATTATTATTATCATCACCCTCATTATCATCATCACTATAATCATTATTATAATCACTTTTCTTCGCAATCATTTTCTATATTCTTTTGTTTACATTTTTTCAGGAAGAATTTCATTCCGGTTTGTTCCACTCCCGTCTTCTTAGTTCTTACTTCAGCTTCATCGGCGTTTCTTCAAGTTTTCCCTTCGTTCCTACGGTTCTATTCGTTTACTTATTTCTTTTCTTTTTCTTCTAACACATTCCTTTGATCTTGTCTCGACCTTAATCCTTCTTTTCTTTTCTGTATTTCTCCTTTCGTTTCCCTCGTTAACTGTTGTAAACTTTCACATACAAAATGAGCCGCAGTAGAAAACATAGTGGCTGTTTCATTTGAATCTTCTCTTATTACTGAGTCAGTCCATTACACATAGACACACACATACAGACAGACACACACACACACACACACACACACACACACAAACATGCATCATTATTAACATTATCCCTTTGATTGTCGTCATAAAAGTAATA
>NC_051396.1:51382503-51392368 GCF_015228065.2 Penaeus monodon
ATTACATCTGGAGACGCCCATTCCAACGCCCACACGGCCCCCCCGCCCACCCACCTACCCACCCCCACGCCCATGATGTTCATGAGAAGACGCCCATCCAAGACAAACAGCGACACGCCCACCGATGCCGGACCTGGGATCTCCGTTAGCCAAACACGGGCGGACGTATGGCCGGTGTCGGGAGTGTCATTACGTGTTTCTCGTTTTTTTTCTATTTCTTCTCTTTCCCGTCCATCTTTCCTTTTCTTCTTCTTCCTCTCTTCTCCTCTCCTCTCTCTCTCCCTCTGTGTTCCCACCCTTTCTCTCATCTCTCTCTCTCTTTCTCTCTCTCTCTCACACACACACACACACACACACACACACACACACACACACACACGCAAATGAGTGTCTGTGTACCTGTAGGGAAAGGTCTGTTTTTAGTACCCTTTAATAGACGCAGCTCTGTTATGATTATATCTACTGCTTTACTCTTTTTTGCCATCGCATCTATGAGAGTGTTGCTATATATTTTTTTTTCTCCAAGCATTACAAGCAATATTTTGGTATCTGTTCTAGGGTACCGTTATGTGTACATTTTTTGTCTCTCAAAAACTTTTATCTTTCTAAGTAAATAATAATCATAACAGTGATGATAATAATCATAAATAAATAACTGCAATAATAATGTCAATACAAATGGTAATAATAATAACAATAATGATACAAAAACAAAAACAACAATGATGATGATGATGGTGGTGGTGATAATCACAACAACAACAATAATGACAGCACTAACAACAACAATAACAACAATAATGATAATAGCTAATAATAATAACGATAACAACATACATTTTCAATAGACACATCACTTTAAAATTTCACGTTATATAATCAAAATCATCGTCATATTACCATAATCACTCTCAGCTTGCAGTACTGTACAGAAAGATTACCATCTGAACATACGAAAAGCTAACGTAAAAGAGAGAAAGAAGGACCGAAGGAGAAGGAGAAGGAGAAGAGGGAGAGGATAAGAGAGGGGTACAGGGATAGAAAAGAGAGGGAGAGGAGGAGGGAGAGTGAGTGGGAGTAGGAGCGAAGAGGGAGGGGGAAGGGGGAAAAAAAAAATGAAAAGGGGAGGAGGAAGGGGAAAGAAAGAAAGAGAGATGGAGAGATAGAGAGAAAAAAAGAAGAGGAAAAGAAATCTCTCTTAAATACTTATCAGCACAATGACAATGCCTAATGACATCAGATTCAATTTCACGACCTGCCGCTCTCGCTCCTCTCTCTCTGCCCCTTTCGCCCCCCCCCCTCTCTCTCTATCTATCTCTCCCTCTCTCATCTCTCTCTCTCTCTCTCTCTCTCTCTCTCTCTCTCTCTCTCTCTCTCTCTCTCTCTCTCTCTCTCTCTCTCTCTCTCTCTCTCTCTCTCTTTGCTGTCTTTCTCTCTATTTTGCTCTCTCTCTCTCCTTCTTTTGCTCTCTCTATCCTTCTTTTGCTCTCCCCTCCGTCTCTCTCTCTTCCTCCCCCTTTCTCTCCCTCTCCCTCTCTCCCCCTCCCTCCCTCCCTCTCTTTCTCTCTCTCTCTCTCTCTCCTCTCACTCCTTCCCTCTCCCTCTCTTTCTTTTCCTCTCCCCCTCTTCCCCCCTCTCTTTTCCTCTCCCCCTCTTCCTCTATCTTTCTCCCCCTCCCTCATCCTCTCTCCATTTCTCCACCATATCAACACCACATCAGTGCTCCTCCATTCTTACCTCTCCCTTCCCGTCCATCCTCCCCCCTCCCCCTTCCCCCCCCCCTCGTCCTACAGCATGATAATAACTCACTTCGACAGAGATAAGGATCGCTTATCGCACGGTGATCGACGCCCAGGTAATCCACTTACAAGGCGATCTATTCCTGGTTAATCCACTTGTGTGAGATTCATTTAATCCACTTCCGGGATTCATTTCATCTGTAATCTACCCACAGATCTAGAACGAAGTGAATAGGGAAGGAAAGAACGAACAGAGAAGAGATAGAAAATACCAGTGATGGTAGGAATGGAAAAAAAAGAAAAGAAAACTGCCTGAGAAAAGAAGGAAAAAATAATAATTGAAGGAAAGGATAATGAAAGGAAAATAGACGGGATAGATGGGATAATGGAGAGACAAGGGAGAAAATGACAACGCTAATGATGAGAAGAGAACGAAGTGAAAGAAAAACAAAGTATGAAAAACAGAAAGAATAAACAAAGGGACAGGAACACAGGAGAAAAAAAAAACGAAACAAGGAAAGAACAAGAGAGATAAAGAAAAACAGAAAGTAATAAAATGGAGATAAAATGAAAAGAAGAAAAGTGAGGTAACCATTTTTCCTCATTTCATTTTAGAAGAAAAAGCGAAGGAAAACAAGAAGAAGAAGAAGAAGAAGAAGAAGAAGAAAAATGAAGAATAAAAGAAAAGAAGAAGAACCAAAAGAAGAAGAAAAAAAAAACAAGAAAAAGATAAATTAACAAGAAGCAAAAGAAAGAAGGAGAATAAAAAGAAAAAAAAAGCAAGAAAAAGATAAATTAACAAGAAGCAAAAGAAAGAAAATAAGAAGAAAAAAAGCAAGAAAAAGACAAATTAACAAGAAGCGAAAGAAAGAAAGAAAATAAGAAGGAAAAAAGAAAGAAAGAAGGAAAATGTGTTCCCTCTCCCACGATATCTCTCCCCAAGTGCTAGGGAAGACAAAGGCATTTCTACGCACTTGTCGTGACTGGCTCAACACTGCCCGCCGAAATACATACTTTTTTCTGGCTCACTCTCATGCTGTGCGATAGTTGTCTCTGTCTTTGTCTCTCTCTCTCTCTCTGTCTGTCTGTCTGTCTCTCTCTCTCTCTCTCTGTCTCTCTCTCTCTTTCTCTCTCTCTCTGTCTCTGTCTCTCTCTCTCTCTCTCTCTCTCTCTCTCTCTCTGTCTCTCTCTTCTCTCTCTCTCTCTCTCTCTTCTCTCTCTCTCTCTCTCTCTCTCTCTCTCTCTCTCTCTCTCTCTCTCTCTCTCTCTCTCTCTCTCTCTCTCTCTCTCTCTTCTCTCTCTCTCTCTCTCTCTCTCTCTCTTTCTCTCCTCTCTCTCTCTCCCTTTCTCTCTCTCTTTCTTTCTTTACGTTTCTGATGCGTGTTTGTTCTTTCCATTTTATATGATTCTCTAATATATGTATTTTATCCCATTTGTTCTGCTATGTGTTCACCTGACTGTGGGGAGGGTGGATGGGGAGGAGGATAGGGGTGTGGGGGAGAGAAGAGGGGGAGGGAAGAGAAGGATGAAAAAAGGGAGGGGGAGGAAGAGAAGAGAAGGGGGAGGGGGTGAAGACGAAAGGCTGGGGGGGGGGGAGATAAGGGGGTAGGAGGAAGAGAAGAGAAGGGGGTAGGGTGGAGGGGAGTGAGAGATAAGGGGGGTGGAGGGATGGGGGCATGGGGGTATGAAAAGGTCACATGTGCGAAGAAGGAAAAGGAAAAGAGCCACCAAGAAACACCAGCAGCTTAATAGTACAGTACGGTTGTTCTTCATTATTTTCTTTCTTTTTCTTTCACTTTTTACTTCCCCTTTTTTATCTTTTGCTTCCTTCCTAACCTACGTATTTCTCGTTTTTTTTCTACTTCGTTATTGTACTTGTCATAATTACCATAATTTTCGACATGGTAACTGTCATTGTTATCATTACTGTTATAATCATTATTGACATTAACAACCTTATCATTATCACCATCATCATCAGTTCCTACACTACACTTTTAACAGTCATTATCCTCACCATCAGTAATATCTCACTTGCTTCCTTCCCTGCCTCCTCCTCCTCTTCCTTGTTCTCCTCTATGTCCTTCATTTGTACTCACACGCCATCAGCCAATTACTCTCCTTCCTTCCTTCGCCCTTTTCGCCTCATGCGCCGCCTCCTCCCCTCCCCCCACCTATACCTAGGACCCCCACCCCCACCCTCTTCACCTCTCTCCCCAAATACGCAAAATTTCTGGAGTTTCGACGTTCAGAGATGCCATCATTTTGTGCACGTATAAGGAACGCCCGTCGCATGAGGGTGAATTATATGAAAAGCTGGAAGAGGGAAGGGGTGGAGAAGAGCGAGAGAAAGTGGGTGGGAAAGGAAGACGTGGGGGAAGTGAGGTGGACGGAGGGAGGGAGTGGGGGAAGGAGGGAAGGAAGGAAGGAAGGAGGGAGGGAGGAAGGGAGGGAGGGGGGATGTGAGGTGGAGAAAGGGAGGGAGGGAATGGGGGAAGAGGGAAGGAGGGAGGGAGGGAAGGAGTGGGGGAAAGAGGGAAGAGGGAGGGAGGGAAGGAGTGGGGGAAAGAGGGAGGAGGTGGAGGAGGGAGGGAAGAAAACAAAAGGAGGGAGGAAGAAAGAAGAGGAGGGAAGAGGATGGGATGGTAAAAGGGAAGAAGGAGAATGGAGAGGGAGGGAATAGATATATATATATATATATATAATATATAATATATATATATATAATATATAATATATATATAAATCATACTATATAGTAGCAGAGAGAAGAGACGAAGAGAAGAGAGAGAGAGAGAGAAAGAGAGAGAGAGAGGAGAGAGTACGAAAGAGAGAGAGAGAGAGAAGAGAAGATAGGCAGAAACCGAAATAGAGATATAAATATACAGATAGGTAGATAGATAAGTAGAGAAAAAAAGAAGAGAAGAAATAAAGAAAATGAAAGGAAGTACGGATAATTAACTAATTAAAAATGATCTAAAACACACATACACGCAAACCCTAACCTCCCATTCCCCTAGACACGTACACTTTCACACACCCTTACACACACACACGCAGCGTAAAAAAGAAAGAAAAGAAAAGAAAAGAAAAGAAAGGAAAAAAAAAAAAAACTACGGAAAAGAAAAAGAAAAAAAGAAAGAAAAAGAATATAAACATCACACCAATTACCATGATTTACAACACGCGACGATTATCCTTCTCTAACCCTAGTGACGAGTGTCGTTATAAGATCATAGGGTCCAGGTAGGCCTATGTAGGTTCATCGCGGTTCGCATATTTACCCTCGACGGTTCGCTATGGGTTTTCCCTGGCTGGTTCGGTCTGCGCTCCGGGTTCCATATATTAAAGTGATACTAAGAGAGGAATTCAAATAAATACGGCGATAATAATAATAATAATAATAATAATAATAATAATAATAATAACAATAATAATAACTACAACAAAACAATAACAACAACAATAATGATAATAATAAAATAATAATAATAATAATAATAATAATAATAATAACAATAATAATAATAATAACAATAATAATAATAAAATTAACGTAATCTAACAATGTGCGACATAATGACAGTAATGAAAATAATAATGCTTACGGTTACATGAAAAAAAGAAAAGGAAGAAAAAAATAGAAAAAAGAGTCGTATCGCCCGCTCACAAACAAAAAGGAAAAGCCACGATAGAGAAAGAAAAAGAGGAAAGAATTAAATAAGATAAAACCTCGCCCATATATAACAACCACATCCGATCTCTCCTGCCAAAATCCGTCCCCAATCCCTGTACCTCCCCCCCTCCCCCCCCCCCATCCACGCCCAGCGCCCACCCACCCTACCCCTACAACAACACGTTCCCCCCCTACCCAAGCGCCCCCTCCCAACCCCCTACCCGACCCCATGGCACCCCCTACCCCCTCCACCCTCCACCCCACAGCATCCCCCAACCCCCTACCCCCTACCCCCTCCACCCTCCACCCCACAGCATCCCCCAACCCCCTACCCCCTACCCCCTACCGCAAAGGTTTATAAACTGGCCCAAAACGCGTCCCTGGGAAGTATGTATCTCTCCCTGCCCTTTTATGTGTGACTCCTCTCGCCCGCCCATTTACGGAATCGTTCCCATAATGAAGGGAGCGGGAGGGGAAGGGAGGCCAAGGGGAGGAGGATGAGAGGGTCCAGGGGAGTGGGAGGGGAAGGGAGGCCAAGGGGAGGAGGATGAGAGGGTCCAGGGGAGTGGGAGGGGAAGGGAGGCCAAGGGTAGGAGGATGAGAGGGTCCAGGGGAGTGGGAGGGAAGGGAGGCCAAGGGGAGGAGGATAGGAGAGTCCAGGGGAGTGGGAGGGGAAGGGAGGCCAAGGGGAGGAGGATGAGAGGGTCCAGGGGAGTGGGAGGGGAAGGGAGGCCAAGGGGAGGAGGATGAGAGGGTCCAGGGGAGTGGGAGGGTAAGGGAGGGGGAAGGGGGGGATGAGAGAGACCAGGAAGGGGAAGGGGAGGTAGGAGGAAGGGGGGATGAGAGAGACTAGAGGAGAGGAAGGGGAGCTGGGGGGAAGGGGAGGGACCAAGGAAGAAGTAGGGGAAGGGGAGGCGGATGAGAGAGACCAGGAAGGGGAAGAGGGAGGGGAGGTAGGAGAGGAAGGGACAGGGACCTAAGAGAGGGAGGAAGGGAGAGGGTTCACGGGGTGGAGGGGTGGGGGGAGGAGGGGGAGGAGGCAGGGAGATGGGGTTAACAAAGATCTGACAGCATCTTCTCTTTTCTCTCTAGCGGATGTTTTTTTGCTTGTTTGTTCGTCTGGCTGTCAGCGTGTTTGTGTTTTCATTTCTATTTCCAGATACCCATTATGTTGAACAAAATCGACAAACTGCTAGCCCGAAATAATACATATATCCCTGCTGGCTCTCAAAAAAGGGCTCTCTCCTTTTTCTAATAGGCCTATGAATATATATGATATTCCCATACTGTCCATGGCGTTCATTTCATTCATACAAAAAAGGTTCCTTATAATAAGCCAGACAAATGGTTAATCATATCTAAAACTAAGCATACAAAACAAGAAACTATGTAAATATTTTGATAATACATAGATATAAACAGTAAAAAAACATGAAAAAAATGTCTCATTTTAAAAATCATATAAGCATGTCACACGAAGACTCAAATCTCCACTGATAACATATCTTCTGTCCGCTTTCTCCTCTTTATTCTTCCCTTTCTCTCTTACTCTTTCTTTACTACTCTTTCTCTTTTATCACCAAACATTCTCTCTCCCTTTCTTTTCTTTTTCTTCTATTTTCTGGTTATTACTCCCTCCTTCTCATCCCTCCCTTTCATTGGTTCTTCACCCTTCTTTTCCACCCAATGCTAATCTCTCCCCTCTTCATCATATCACTTTCCCTTCCACTTCCTTACTGCATTTCTCCCTTCTCCTATCCGTTTCTTTTCATTAACTGTCCCTTCTCCTATATTTCTCTGTCTCCTTTTCAGCTTTCCTTCTCTCCCATTTTCCTTTCTTTAGCTTTCCTATCCCTTTCAATTCCTTTCCCTATTCCTCTTCTCCGGCACTTTCTTTCTCTAGAATTTTCTTCAATATATTCTTTCTCAATCTCTTTTCTAATCCTTCCTTTCCCCACTTCCCTTTCCTTCTTCACTTCCTTTCTCTATTTTTTCTCTCCACTTTCTTTTCCTATCTCTTCCCCCCATTTCCTTTCTCTAGTTTTTCCTCCACTTTCTATCCACGTCTCATCTAGTTCCTTCCACTTTCTTTCCCTGTCTCTTCGTCCACTTCCTTTCTCTAGCTCTCTCTTCTCCTCCACTTCCTTTCCCTGTCTCCTTCTCCTTCTCTTTCTTATCCTAACCCCTTCTCTAAGTTCACTCTCTCTTTCTCTCTCCCTCTATCTTTCTCTCCCCCCCTTCCTCCCTCCCTCCCTCTCTCTCTCTCCCTCTCTCTCTCCTCTCTCCTTCCCCCCCTCCCTCCCTCTCTCTCTCTCTCTCTCCTTCCCCCCTCCCTCCCTCTCTCTCTCTCTCTCGATGGCGAGATGATGAGAGATTGTAATCTAGGCGTGTTTGTGTGTAATGGGAGGGGGAGGGCGGGGGAGGGGGGGGGGGGGGCGGGGGAGGGAGGTAAGGAAGAAGATGGCATTGTGGGGGGGGGGGGGGTGGGTACGTGTATTTGTGTGGATGAGGAACTGACGGAGAAATTGGAAGAAGATAAGGATGAAGAGGAAGGGAATGAAGAGGGAAACAACGAAGTAGAGAGAGAGAGAGAGGAAAGCGAATAGAATGGGGGAAAGGGAAAAGAGAAGGGAGGGACGAGAAAAGGATACAGGAGGGGAAAGAAGAGAAAGAGTAAAAAAAAAAAGGGGAGAGACAGAGAGAAGAGAGAGAGAGAGAGGAGAGAGAAGAGAGAGAGAGAGAGAGAGAGAGAGAGAGAGAGAGAGAGAGAGAGAGAGAGAGAGAGAGAGAGAGAGAGAGAGAGAGACAGAGACAGACGACAGAGATAGAGAGAGACAGAGACAGAAATAGAGAGAGAAAAAGGAGAAAGGGAGGGGAGCCAAGCTTTCTTCTGGGAGGTCCAAAGTGATTACATTCCACGAGCCGCCATGCTCATAAATCAAATAACCAACGCTAACTTTGCCGAGATTTACATAACGCGACGCCACTAACGCCATTCGTAAATTCTAAAATTCGTAAAATCGCATTCCTGAAGGTGCCCACGATAATTTGCAGAACGGTGAATGGACTTTGGAAATTATATGAACATTCTGAAGATTGCTGTACGTAGATAAATGTCGTTTTTAGGGTAGCACTGCATACACAAGCACGTACACGAGCACGCCCGCACGCACACACACACACGGACACATACAAGATAGAAGAGAGAGAGAGAGAGAAAGCAAGAAGGGTAGAGGGAGAGGGAGGAGGGAGGGGGGAGGGAGAGAACGAGAGAGAGAGAGAGAGAGAGAGAGAGAGAGAGAGAGAGAGAGAGAGAGAGAGAGAGAGAGAGAGAGAGAGAGAGAGAGAGAGAGACAGCGAGAGAGAGCGAGAGAGAGACAAGCATCACGGGTTCATCAAACACCCCCAAAGAAAACGGCGCCGCGACCCCTGACTAACGCAAACAAACCCAACGAAGGGGAAGGATTCGCCGCGACACGAAGGGAGACGAAGCGAGATGAGGCGATAAGGAGGAGGTCCTCGAGTGTAATCGTCGGCTTCTCGCTCTTTCTTCTTTCGCGGTCTCTCCGTTTATTCATTTTGGCTACTTCTCTCTCTCTCTCTCTCTCTCTCTCTCTCTCTCTCCTCTCTCTCTCTCTCTCTCTCTCTCTCTCTCTCTCTCTTTCTCTCTCGATTTCTCGTAAATTTATCTCTTTTTTCCTGTTTGACATATTTCCTGTCTATCTTTTTTTTTTCTCTCTCTTCCCTCCTCCTCCCTCTTTTCCTCTAGCTCCAGATTCTTTACCTTCCCTCGAATTCCTGTTCCTCCTCACCCTCCACATTCACCTCCTTCCTCCTTCCTCCCCACCTCCACCTTCACCTCTTCCACTTCCTCCTCCACCTCCACCTCTACCTCTTCTCGCCTTCCTCAATTCTCTCTCTTCCTCCTCTACTTTCTTCCTTCTCCCTATCTTCCTGCTTCCACCTTCACCTCATCTTCCTTCTTCCTCCTCCACCTTCACCTCCTCCTCCTCCACCTTCACCTCCTCCTCCTCCTCCTCCCTCTCTTCTGTCTTCCTCCTTCCAACCCCACCTTTACCTTCTCTACCCCCTCCATCCTCGCCTCACCCACTTCTTCCCCTTCCTCCTCCACCGTTACCTGCTCTCTCTCCCCCTTCCTCCTCCTCCTCCTCTCCACTTCCTCCTTTCTCCTTCCACTTCCACCTCCTCCTTCCTCCTTCCACCTTCACCTCCACCTCCTCCTCCTTCCCCCTCCCCTCCACCTCTACCCCCCCTCCATATCCTCCTTCCACCTCCCTCCTTCCCCATCCCCCATCCTCCCCCCCTCCCCTCCTCCTTCCACCTCCCCCCTCCACCTCTACCTCCTCCCCCCCTCTACGTCCTTCTTCCACCTCCTCCCCCCTCCACATCCTCCTTCCACCTTCCTCCTTCCCCCTCCCCTCCTCCTTCC
>NC_051396.1:51392468-51394968 GCF_015228065.2 Penaeus monodon
TGTAGCAGGCAAGAATGCACGAGCCCCACCACAGTCAGTGCCAGCGAGACTAGGAGTGCCACACACACACCTCTCGTTAGGCACTCTTTTCTCATTACTAAGTGTCACTCGGTCTCTTTCTCACGAATAGCAAGGATTTCCCGTACATAAGTTTCGTTCTTTTCTTTTCCTGTCTTTCTGTCTTCCCTTTCTTCCCTTTTCTCTCTTTCCCTCAGCCAAACTTTTTGTTTTATTTTGTTTTATTTTGTTTTATCAGTATATCAGTCGTAAACGAAATAGCATCATCACATCCTGCATTTGTCTTTATGATGCGTCCACGAAACTTAATCTTTCTGTTTCTTTTCTTCTTCTTCGTCTTTTTACTCTCTTCTTCTTCTATCTATCTCTTCTATCTCTTTCTCCCTCTCATCCGTGTATCTCAAACGTTTCATTAACTCATACAATACTTAAACCAACAGTATTATAGCTGAAGCCGTGGTACAGGAGAGAGGATACAGCATGCAGCATACAACATACAGCATACAGTATACAGACTCTCGACACTCACTTCGGAGCGTTGGATCCTGGAAGTAAACAAAGGGAAATATATTATTAGAAATCTCATCAATAACTCATAAGTAGTAAATCCTTACTTAGCTGATAAACAGTAAATTAAGCAGAAAGCGTTATCTGTGTATGAAAGAGAGAGAGAGAGAGAGAGAGAGAGAGAGAGAGAGAGAAGAGAGAGGAGAGAGGAGAAGGAGAGAAGAGAGAAGAGAGAGAGAGGAGAGAGAGAGAGAGAGAGAGTGAGAGAGAGAGAGAGAGAGAGAGAGAGAGAGAGAGAGAGAGAGAGAGAGAAGAGAGAGAGAGAGAGAGAGAGAGAGAGAGAGAGAGAGAGAGAGAGATTAGTAGAGACAAAAACAAGGCAACGATAATGATGGTAATAATAAAGTAAGAATAAAGACAATCACACTCGTCTTTAGAAAAAAAAATCTTAACATTTCGTCTTCACGTCCACTCAGCATAATAATAGCGTATAAAACGAAAAAAAAAGAGAACAAATAAAAATGAATGAATTAACATCTTCAAAAAATCCCTTCGTGCGTCATTCGTGGAGTAAAACCATTGTGAATTGGAAATATATAAAACTCGAAATCAAAACGTCCGTATCCCAGGGGTGCATCGTGAACTGACATTTATCAAATACCTTTCATCTAGTTATTCAACTAGGTCACTTAATCATGCCACTTCCGCTCCGCTTAAACTTAATAACCTTCTTTTTTTTCATGACCGTTACTAAATTCTTCAAACGACGTTCATTACACTTCAATCAATATACAAGACGGCTCGACCCCCAGTCTTTCAAAATGGCGACATCCGGCAGCTGCACACCCGGGTTTGAGTTGCCACGTCCTGACTTAAGAGTCGAATTAATCGAGAGGAAAGGGACAGGATCTGAGGCGATTCCATCTTTAACCACTTCCGGCAGTCTTCCAAGAATACAAACCGTTTCCTTTTTATACGTTGTCCCTATTGGATCGACTTATTATTTTTTTCCCATACGAAGAAACAACGCATATTATATGTCCAGTAGATTGTGCGGTGCAAGGTGAGTGTAAGAAGTTTATGATAATGAATAACTATGTGTGGCAATAAGTAGCCTGTCTTGCTCCACGTGTATGCGTGTTTGTTTGTATCTTGCTGTATTTACGTTTCCGTTTTTTGCTTCTTGCTCTCTGTGTGGATATTTCTTCTCTTTCTTGTATGTTCACTAGATTATTTGGTGTGTGTGTGTGTGTGTGTGTGTGTGTGTGTGTGTGTGTGTGTGTGTGTGTGTGTGTGTGTGTGTGTGTGTGTGTGTGTGTGTGTGTGTGTGTGTGTGTGTGTGTGTGTGTGTGTGTGTGTGGTGTGTGTGTGAGAGTGTGGGAGAGAGAGAGAGTGAGAGAGAGAGAGAGAGAGAGAGAGAGAGAGAGAGAGAGAGAGAGAGAGAGAGAGAGAGAGAGAGAGAGAGAGAAGGGGAAAGAGAGAGAGAGAAGACGAGAGAAACCATGGAGTCTGTACGTACAGCATACGTGTGCGCGTGAGCCTCCGCGTGTGCGTTTTCCATCGCCCATCCCCTCGAGCAATTCATGACCCCATAACATTTTTCAAAGTCATGACCGCCCCATACACCCCTAAACCACGACTTTGCTATACACACGCGAAAAAAACGACCACGCCAAAGAAGTACGACGCGTAAATTACGTGTTTGTACAAAACCGAAAAAAAAAACACTTTCCTGTTTTGAGGTTTTGGTATCTGAGAGAGGGGACGAGGGTGCGGAGAGATAGAAATAAACACGATATATAGAGGAAACAGAGAAAGGGGGGGGGGGGGGGTAATTGAAAGGAAGGAAGGAGGGATGTAAGGAAGGACGGAGGAGAGGGACGGAAGGAGAGAGAGAGAGAGAGAGAAGAGAGAGGAGACAGAGAGAGAGAGAGAGGGAGAGAGGGAGGGAGGAGGGGAGAGGAGAGAGGAGAGA
>NC_051396.1:51414968-51417985 GCF_015228065.2 Penaeus monodon
ATACGACAATACGACGAACAGATTACGAACATACGAACAGATTACGAACATACGAACAGATTACGAACATACGAACAGATTACGAACATACGAACGAATTACGAACATACGAACAGATTACGAACATACGAACAGATTACGAACATACGAACAGATTACGAACATACGAACAGATTACGAACATACGCGATTAGATAACACAGGTTAAAAACTCAGTCCTTTTACTACAATTACGAAGCAGCAAGTACGTGATCATATTTCGGATCAAGAGTTTGATTCGAAGAATAAAAAGGACAGTTACGATCATAGACTGGAGGTCGGTAGTATTTAGCGATGATACGTACGATTACTTTGTTATCGAAGATAGAATAGCGATTTATAGATTTGTAGCGACATTGTGTGGTGTGTGTGGAGTTGTGCTCGGGTTGTGATGTGTGTGTTGCGTGTGATTGCGTGAGTTGTTGTGAGTGTGTCGTGCGTGTGTGTGTGTGTGTGTTGTGCGTGTGTGTGTGTGTGTGCGTGTGTGTGTGTGTGTGTGCGTGTGTGTGTTTGTGTGTGTGTGTGTTTGTGTGTGTGTGTGTGTGTATGTGTGTGTGTATGTGCATGTGTATGTGTATATGTGTGCGTGTGCGCGTGTGCGTGTGCGTGTGCGTGTTTTATCATCATTACCGCCCGTTCATTGAAATTGAGAGAAATCGAGACCGGTTTCTTCCATCATATCAAGTTATTTAATTGCCCAAGTTGATTAATCGTCGCCATAGGAATCATACACGTTAATCAAACCAATCGATTGATCAGATCCGCTACATTAGCTAAACCATATCAAGAAAATTCGCCACATAAAACCTTGATTTATGTCAGTAAAAACAAAATTGGCTTAAAAACAAAGAAAACATGAAAAAAAAAAAAAAATATACGCGGACATTATAACAACATTATAATAAACGTAATTTACACAAAAATAGCAACAGCAATAACAATAATAACAGTAATAATGAAAACAATATAATAATATAATAATAATAATAATAATAATAATAATAAAAAACAAACAAACAAACACAAAAAAAAAAAAAAAAAAAAAAAACTCAATACATTACCTAAGATGAAATTCGTTAATCCTCTCCTCTTGCCTTGTAAAGTCTTGTAAATCCACGATTCTCATTAAAACCATTAAATTAGAGGAGAAGAGAGAAAAAAAAAAAAATCATAATTAATCCCACAATTTCTTGATTTTTTTTTTTTTTTCGAATTTTCTCATTGATATTCCTCTTATCTAAATATCAGACACTAAACCCTTATTCACTTAATAAACACAAATTCCTTACCGTTATTTGAACTCTAAAGTACATAGAATCATATAGAACTTAATTCAGTCACAAAAAAAAAAAAAAAAAAAAAAAAAAAAAAAAAAAAAAAAAAAAAAAAAAAAAAAAAAAACCGCAATTTGCACGTTGACGCCGCGATGCATGTCAATTTCTCGACTAAACTCGGGCTGTGATTGGTCCGATTCGAAAAGCGCGGGAAACGTTAGCCAATCACAGAACGCGATGAGTTTTGTTTTACTTTTTTTTTTATTTTTTAAATATCATGTTATATGATATTTGAATATTTGATTATCATTATTTTGGTTATAATTATTAGCCTCATCATTAGTATTATAATGAATAATGTTATTTGTTATATATTAATGTTACATTAATTATATTATAATTATTGATATTAATATCTTTAATGATGTAATGATAATGACGATAATTATGATGATTATCGTTAAGATTATTATCATTGTTATTATTATCATCATCATCACCATTTCATTAATATTACAAGCAGTAGTATTGGTATCATTATCATATGAAAATATTGTAGTAGTATTATTGTATTGCCTATTATTATTATTATTATTACTATTATTATTATTATTATTATAGTAGTATTAGTAGTATTGCCATTATAATTAGTAGTAATATTAGTACTGCCATCACCATCTTCACTGTTATTTATAATATTGTTAAAATCATCATCACACTCCCTCTTCCAAAACACCACCATCACCATCTTTCGTTTCAATAATTTTATGATTATTCTCAATCATTATCATTATTATTTACTAATGTCAATGCCATTAGTTCCATCATTATCAGCTGTGTTTGTAGCATTACTGTTCTCACTATCATCTTTGTTTTTATCGTTATTATTACCATTATTAGTATTATTATTACCATTATTAGTATTATTATTATTACCACTACTATTAGTAGTAGTATTATCATTATTGTTATTACTGTTATCATCATCATTCTTCTTTTCTCTTTAACGGTTGGTTCATGTCTGAGCCGCCGTGGTCACAGCATGATACTTAATTGTAGTTTTCATGTTGTGATGCTCTTGGAGTGAGTACGTGGTAGGGTCCCCAGTTCCTTTCCATTATTAACGTCTTAATCATAATTCTCGCAAGCACAATAAGATCACAAGAGAAAGAGAGAGAGAGGGAAAGGGGAAAGGGAAAGAGAGGGGGAGAGAGAGAGAGAGAGAGAGAGAGAGAGAGAGAGAGAGAGAGAGAGAAAGAGAGGAGAGAGAGAGTGAAAGAGAGGAAAAGAGAAAGAGAGACAGACAGGAAAGGGAAAGACAGGGAGAGGGAGGGAGGGAGAGAGAGAGAGAGAGAGAGAGAGAGAGGAGAGAGAGAGAGAGAGAGAGAGAGAGAGAGAGAGAGAGAGAGAGAGAGAGAGAGAGAGAGAGAGAGAGAGGGAGAGAGAGAGAGAGAGAGAAGAGAGGAGAGAGAGAGGAAAAGAGAAGAGAGAAAAGAGAGAGAGGAAGAGAGAAGAGAGAGGAGAAGAGAGGAGGAGAGAGAGAGAAAGAGATAGAGAGAGAGAGATGAAAGAAGAGAGAGAGAGAAGAGAGGAGAGAGGAAGAGAAGAGGGAGAGAGAGTGAGAGAGGAGAGGGAGAGGAGAGGAGGAGAGAGAGAGGAGAGAGGAGGAGAGAGAGAGGAGAGAGAGAGAGAGAGAGAGAGAGG
>NC_051396.1:51420585-51423409 GCF_015228065.2 Penaeus monodon
AAGAGATTTCCCTTATAATGAAATTAAAATGAAACTTAATTTTATTTACTTTTTTTTAGACTTTTCTTTCTTGAAATGTTAATCTATGTTTTGTGTTTTTACAATGTGTTTATTAGTGACAAATGAATAAGTTATTCTCATCTTCTGATATTCACTTTCAAATCACTAACATCCTATTTTATAGAGCATATTGAAAGTTAGGAAAACGGGGTTTCCTGTGTGTATGTGTGTGTATGTGTGTGTGTGTGTGTGTGTGTGGTGTGTGTGTTGTGGGTGTGTGTGTGTGTGTGTGTGTGTGTGGTGTGTTGTGTGTGTTGTGGGGTTTTGTGTGTTTTGTTTTTGTGTGGTTGTTTTGTTGTGTGTATGTTATTATGTATATGTATGTATATATATTATGTGTATATATTTTTATATATGTTGTGCATGTGTATGTATGTAGAGTTGTTGTGTAGTATATGTATTATGTGTATGTATATTATTATATAACTGGTTATTAAACACATTATATATATATACATATATTTTAAAATATATATATAATTATATATATATATATTTATTATATAATATATAATATTATATAAATATATATATATATTATATATTAAAATATATATATTATATATATATATTATATATATATATATAATGTCTGTATGCATGTATATGGAGATGTTATATTTTATTTATTTTATATATATATATTTATATATATTAATGTGTTTTTATATATATATATATATATATATATATATTATATTATATATATATATTTAGAACGGTTTACATGAAAAATTCATATTCCTTTTTCATATTGTAAAATTTATTAATCATGACCATAACTCACTTAATTGGGGTATTAATTAATCCGCTGAATGAACTGATGTTTCCAACACTCGGTTTTTTAAATTTCACTTGATCTCCAGACAAAATTGAAAAAATCTAATAAAAACAATTTACAAACTCTTTAAGATTGATACCTCTTTTATAAGCTCTTTAACATATTATAACTATACACCAAGAAATTCATTCTACTTAGCAAAAAAAAAGATGAAAAGTACAAAATAGGGTAAAAATAACTCACGACTTTTCACCACTGGACTTTTTTACCTGTCGCCTCAGAGCCGCTGGGTCAAATGACAAACGGTCCCAAATTTTCAAAAAAGTTTTTTTTTTTTCTCGTCTTCAACACATTGCATATACATATATTAACTATTAAAAAAATACTGTATAATAATTTCCAAAAGAATGTCATATTTGGAAAATCTGTATTATTATTAATTAAGGGGCCCCCAAATTTACGAAAAAGTGTTCATGTTTATTGTCCTGACAAAAGATAAGAAAATCATGAGTTGATAGTCAACATTATGAAAGAAATGAAATATATTAAATCAAATTTTCGGATGATAAAAGCGCATTTGCGCATTCGAGTTTAAACACGGGAATCTGGCGAGATAGTATTTTGGGTTGTTTAACTTTTACTTAAATTGCAGGTGTGGAGTGTGATGTGAGTTTGTCATCTCTCTCTCTACTCACTAACTCACTCCTCTCTCTTCCTCCTTCCTCTCCCTCTCTTCTCTCCTCCTCTCTCTCCTCTCTCTCTTCTCTCTTTCTCTCTCTCTCTCCTCTCTCTCTCTCTCTCTAATATATATATATATATATAATATATATATATATTTTAATATATATAATGTATATATATATATATATATATATATATATATATAATATATATATTATATATGTGTGTGTGTGTGTGTGTGTGTGGTGTGTGGTGTGTGTGTGTGGTTGTGTGTGTGTGTGTGTGTGCATAAGCTTAACATAATACCACACACACACACACACACACACACACACACACACACACATACACACACACACACACACACACACACACACACACACACACACACACACACATTCTTAACTGTAATAGATAACCAAACATTTATAGCGCTTATAAATCCCGTAATATAATCTAAAGATATTCATACGTCATGATATTTATTCATGTATTTCAAAAATAATCTCCAAAGGATAATGAAGCAGACGCACCAAATATTCGCAGACTCCCATAATTACAATCTACATGCGGTAATATAATTCTAGAACCACATAAATATCTCGAATTCTATCCAGAATGTCAAAAAATAAATGAATATATAAATAAATAGATAAATTAATTAAATAAATAAATAAACTCACCTGAATACAGAGCGATATCGGTGTGTCTTCCCTCCCCCAAAGCTGTCAACTCACTGACACCTGTTTGCCGGCGGTGTCTACATTCACACGCTCTGCCAACCACGGTGTCATTTCGCTAATAATAAAGGGGTTTTTAACCTGGGGTCCATGCAGCCTTAGAGAGTCCAATGGATGGGTTTGTTGGGTGGGGGAGGATCAGATGAAATTAACATGTATTTCATTTTTATAATCGCTATCCTTTTTTGTATAAAAAAATGTTATTTGTTTTAGATTGTTTACTTTAAAGTGTGATACTACTTTGTGCATCTCGTATATGCATGGGATAATCAAATCTCAATAAAGTACATTATGCACATTGCATACAAAGCTGTGTTTATGTGAATGTAAATCTTTATATATAGATATTTATATATACACATATATATATATACATTTATATGCATATATATGTATATATGCATACACCACACACACACACACACACACACACACACACACACACACCACACACACACACAAAAAAACAAATTATATAAATATATATATTATAATAAAAAAAAAAAAAAAAAAAAAAAAAAAATTTTTTTTTTTTTTTTTTTTTTTTTTTATAAATATTATA
>NC_051396.1:51423509-51431009 GCF_015228065.2 Penaeus monodon
GAAGAGGAAAAGACGAGAAAAAACATGCATAGGCAGTCAGACAACGAGGGGTAACAGAAGAAGGAAAGCATCTCGGGGGAAAAACTCATGCCTTAGCGACGAAATTGATCCAGTAAACGGCAGGCGTACCATGATAAAAGCTGGCCGGCATTGCAATGGCATTCCATCAAGAATGGAAGGATTTCGACTACGGCAGATAATTGTCACCTCAAAATTATCTTGATATCACGGCGGCTGAATGCGTCGCGACACAGGAGCGACACAGGCACCGCACGCGAACGCCTCGGATAGACAGGCTATGCGAACACGAAATTCTGGAGATCCAGGCCCATCGGTGGAAAAACGAGGGCTCACAAGGTCACTGATTTTTTGCGAAAAGGTGCACTGAGCAAGATATGTGAATAAAGCGTACAGGCGCAGAATGCACCGCGCACGCACTCAAGCGCACGCGCACGCAGCACACACACACAAACACACAAACACACACACACACACACACACACACACACACACACACACACACACACACACACACACACACACACACACCATCCAATATAATAATCTACCAAGTGGCGAGCTACTGTCTTGCGAATAATATCACTAAATGTACCATATTTCAATCGGGTGTCCCTCTGTCATCAAAGGACTGTAATCCATGAGTGACAAAACAACAAATCTATTTAACTTTCTGCCTCGAACCTGTTCTATTCATTACTTTTCTGTATCATTCCAAAATTGTTAGTATCTATGTGAATGGTTATCTGTTCAACATTTTTTTTAACATAATTATGTTTTGCTTATGATTTTTAATGTTTTATTTTGTTCATGATTTTTAATGTTTTGTTTTGCTCATGATTTTTAATGTTTTATTATAGCTATTTAAAATGTGTCACATGATCATGATTGCAGCTTGACCTAGAGGAAGTTCAATGCCTAATGTTCATGACAATAAAAGACAGGAATACTTAAGGGGCCATCATTAAGCCTAACAATATTCATCATTTCCTCGCAAAAAAAGTCTACATACTTTCTCTTTGAGGTATACCTATGACCAACCTTGACCAAACACAAATGTTTTCATAGATTTTACACTAGGTTTGTCTAAAAAAGATAATGAAAAAAAAACTTTCCAGTCCTTTAAAAAAATCTAGAGGGGATATATTCTCTGGTGACATCCCCTGAAATGTGAAAACCAACTGGAACACTTTTGTGGTTACATACATTTTAGGTGAAGAAAATGAACAATGAATCAAAACAGAGAGGCTGAAAAAACACATACTTTCCTTCACAAGCAATTTAGCTTATAATCTTTTTGATTTTCTCCAATTTTTACAATAAAAATTGGAGGCACTCAATTTCTGGACCTTGGTCTTGGTCCAAGACATCTCTAAACTCAAGAGTTCTACCTTACTGATAAATACAGAGAGAGCTGCCACAAGGGTCATAATCTCAGCCAAGATAGCAACATAAAGTGCAGTCACTGTGAGTGAATTTAATTGTACCCAGTGTTGGTCTGCACTAACTGTGGATGACAGCTCTATGTAGCATCCAGTCCCTGCCGATGTAGAAAAGTGCTGGTACAAGGAAACATCTTTCCCTCACTTCTGAATTCACAGAAAGGAAGCTAAACATGCCCCATCAACACTTTCAGTACCAGTATAAAGGATTGCTATTAGATCAATAAGCTTTGTCAAGATTTCTGGACATCTCAGAATCTCTTTCAGATTGATTTGCAATGCACTGAGTTAATGCAGGTTGCAAGCACCCAATGACTAATTGCATGGTAGCACTCTATAAGGACTTAAAGTGAATGGATACAGTTTATTACAGATTTGCCAGGACTAAAGTGATCCATTCTCTAATCCCTCTCTAAGAAACACAAGGATGAGGGAGGGCTACCTGCCTATTCTGCTGAGCAGTGTAATGCCTTGGTGACTGCTGCAGTTCCAGCAATCCTTTTTCTTCTTCCAGATAGGGATGGCCATACCCTTCAACAAGACTGAAGGAATGGAACCAGACTACCAAATGGCAGCAAGGACAGCATGTAATCCATGTACTATAGGTCTGCCACCACACTTGAGCAGTTCAGCAGGGATGCTGCAAATATCCACTGCCTTTCTGTCCTTTCAGTTTGGAAATATCCTTTCTAACAATGCTGATGGTTGGATGGTTCAGCTGCTTTGAATAATTAACCCAACATGCTTACAAACCATTAGGATCTGGGACAATTTGGCTATCTGCTATGTGGACTGCAGTCACCTATGTGAAGGGCTTGACATTTAGTTATCCCATTTGTCTCTGTGAGCCTCACAGACATAGTACAGCACCCTACACTCTTCTATTCACTTACCGTAGATAACAATTAACACAAGGACTCAGTCAGTGGCTAGTATGAAGGAGGGGATAAATGTTAATTAGATGCCATTAGAATATTGCTGAGAAATAATACTTTCAAAGCAATTCTCATTTGATGATAAAGTTTTCTTTCATGAAATGTCCAATTACTTACAGGAGATCCAAAATACTACTGTATACCAAAATGTTAAATTATATTTTCTGTAAATCTTTGCTTAACCCAGTGCCAATGAGAATTTGTAATGTCCCACGTAGTTTTGTTTTGCGACTCATATTTGCACATCATTGGAGTAAATACAATTAATAAACTAAACAGTGGGCATGGAAGATATGTACATGCTGTCCCTGGTACCAATAGGTTTATCATAAATATGCATTCTTATTTTTCAGGCCTTATTCATGTACAAAAATATGGTAGATATCACTATCTATGGCAGGCAAAGCTTCTCCATTTATTAACCCAATTGGTATGGATGGCAAGAATACATGCCATGCCCACTGTAATATAAGTTCATTTTTGTATAAAAGGTATGAATGAGAATGAATATCTTCACAATACAAGAGATGTATTTACATCTCTTGTATTGTGAAGATATTCATTCTCATTCATACCTTTTATATATATGTCAATATGAATACGGTTCATAAGTTTATTTATTGTATTTACACATAGATGGCTCTACAAGTGCTTACTCACAAGGAGTTAGTTATTAGTCCAACCTATCTCACCTGTTCACCTTTTTCCTTGACTTTTAGAAAGGGTCTTTTGTATTAATTAACCCATTGCCGACGGGTGGCATGTACGTACATGCCATGGCATGGCGGGACCATCTGCCGGGGGCACGTACGCACATGCCATAGAGTACGCATGGACATGCCATGAGTTTTTATTTGTTACAATCACGGCAAAAGATTATTTTTTTGCCAGTGAAAGTGTGATTAAGTCGGTTCTAACACTTTCTCATTTTTACCATGCAACAAACAAAAAAAATGCAACAAACCGACAATTTCAACTCCATGATGCCACACACTGCTTATTTTATTCGGACTATAGACCGAATAATGATCAACTATGGAGTCTATATAACAACAAAAATACCCTTCAGTCTCGATTTATCAGGAAGTTTGGCAAGTGGAGACTGTAAAAAATAATTAAAATTGAAAATACAACATATCTTCATAGTATTACGAAGAAACGGCATGGGATGCTGGTATTTGGCATGAGTGGTCGCGCATGCTCGGGCGACGATATAAGCCCCCGGCAGCGAGGCCCAGGCCACTATGAATGCTACCCGTCAATTATGGGGTAATTGTCTTAAATGCTATCAAGATTTTAATAACAATTTAATAATTATAACATCAATAACAATAATATCAGTATCAACATCAATTGTAATAAAAGGAATAACACATTTTCCCATCAATTCAAGGAATGAGGAAATCAGGATTGGTCACTAGGGCCTACTGATAGACTCCTTGCTGGCTGAGCACATGTGGAGCCATCTGTATGTAACAAAATTCACAAAAAAACTACAGGCAACAGAACATAAACCCGTGGTGGTTGGGTTAATCTAAAATATATTGTGCTTATTCCAATGTAGGTTTTAACTTTTTCTTCAAAGGCTGAGAAACTGCATCTGCCATTCTCAGTCATGCAAGTCCTCCCAAAACAGAATGAGAGACGAGAGAAGGAAAAAGAAAGACTGAAAGGAAAATAAAATACAAAATGGCTCCAAGTTACCCTTATCAAGAACATTCAAATAAGAACTTGATATCAAATAATATTTTCAGCAATAATCTGGATACTATACATCATAAACAATATAGAGAGCCTGTTTTACAATTCATTATTACACATTGTAATTTCACAACCTTTATTCATAATATAAAATTATCATAATAGAAATGGCATTCATGTTCAAAGAACTTGTAAGTATCAGGAACAGCTGATGAAGAAGAAAGAAAAAGGATGAAGAAAAAAAGAGAGAGAAATAGATACAAAGAGAGACAGATAGAGACAAAGAAAAAGAAGAAGATGATGAGGTAAAATGAAGAAGAAGAAGAATATGAAGTAAAATGAAGAAGAAGAATAATATGAAGAAAATGAAGAAGAGAAAAGGAAGAAGAAGAAGGAGGAAAAGGAAGAAGAAGAAGAAGGAAAGAAGGAGAAGGAGAAGAAGAAGAAGAAGAAGAAATGGTGCATAACTTCTATCATCTATCCTGCAACTAAACTGTGTAAATAACATCAATAAAACTAATTAAGTAAATCTTTTTGAAACATTTTGATAAAAGGTATGAGAATGAATAACTCCAATACATTTAGTAAAAAAAATGCCTTTATATAAATATAAACCAAAAAATAAAATGGGATTTTTATAATACTCTTTAAACTACATTATATATATTTTTTATTTCTGAATTATAAACTTATTGCTTTCAATTTTTATCTTACATGTTCCATAGCAAAGATTAATATATTTCATACATATGTTATCTTTGACAGGGTATGCAATGCAGCATTGAACATCCACTTCCTGTAAGCAAAACTTATTAGAAAAAAATAAAAGTTAAAAATGCCTTGGAAATGTATTCACAAGAGCACTTCATACATTTTCCACTAAGGTAATGTAGAATTTCATATATACGTTAATATCTTTAACTGCTTTTGTAATAGTCTCTGAAATAAAATTACCATTTTGTATATTATATTTATCATCCTTTGTAACATATTTTATAAGAAAGTAGGGAAAATAATAAAATATGCTAGATTACCTGAATTATAAGAGACAAGCCAATATATATATATAGTAATATATTATATATATTATATATATATATATATATATATATATATATATTATATATATATATACTATATTATATATAAAATATATAATATATATATATATATATATATATATATAATATATATATATATATATATATATATATTTTTTTTTTTTTTTTTTTTTTTTTTTTTTTTTTTTTTGAAAAAATCCTTTACCTTATGACACTGTTCTTTAGCCTTTTTTTGAAAAAAACTAATAAATAAACCAAACCTAAAAAAAAAATTATATTGAAAATATATGCATAAATCACTAATCAAAACAAAACAGCTTAATTTTTTCTTTCTAACTCATGCTAAAGTATTTCTTAAAGTTACTCTCTACTTGCATATCTGTACAATAAAATATCCCTAACAACAATAACAGCAACAATTAGTCTTTCAACTTCTAGGAAACCCCACTCCCCTCCTCTCTCCATTCCTCTACACTAACCAGGGACTAAGGCATTCCTTGATCCCAACGTCAAAGGCCGTGTGGTGTGAGATCCCAAGGGACTCAAGGCGCGACGAATCCATGTGGGCATCGTAGGGTCTGGGGGCACCGGGAGCTGGGTTGGGGTCGGGCGTAATATGGTCGTGGCAGAGGGACAGCACCCGAGACATGGCCACAATCATGTCGTATTTCGTCAGCTGCTCCTTTCCGCTCCACTGGAATATTCCGCTGATTTCCTTGTCCTTAAAAAGATTGATTCATATGAGGATCTGATGAATAATAGCTTTGCCATTTATCCCACTTACCATCATATAACAATATTTATTTTATCTACCAATCTATCTTTTTTCTTAGGTGTGTGTTTTGTGGAAGAATCACACTGGAATTAAAAAGTTAACTGAAATATATTATACTATGATATTGGTTGCAGTCTGCAAGAAATTCAAGATACAAAGTTTACTACCAGACAGATGGAGGAGGGTATAAACAAAAAAAGTTGCATGTATTAATTATGGGGAGATTGATAGCTATTTTTCTAAAATTCCTTAGAAAATAAGTATTTTGAATTAAGAGCTCAAAGTCAAGATATTAATACAACTTTTGAAAATGTTAACTTAACAGTGGTATGAAAGCTCAATCTTAAGACATCTTGGCAAGAGCTTTTAGCTGTGAATTGTTAAATGGTGTACAAACATACATTCAGCACCATTTTTTTCAAAATTTGCCATTCATAAAATATTATCACACTGTTTTGATATCACAAAAATAGGCCTACCACAATATCATATCACTGACACTGCTCACTCCTTGTGGTCTCCCATGTTAGAAATGATCTCTATGAAATTTTGTTTCTCTCTACCAAATACACCATTTCTCTAAAGTCCAAGTAAATAGTATAAATGTCATTTTTCTATAATCTTTTAAAAGAAAGAAAGAAAGAAAGAAAAGAAAAGAAAAGAGAAGAGAAAAGAAAAGAAAAGAAAGAAAGAAAGAGAAAGAGAAAGAAGAGAAGAGAAGAGAAGAGAAGAGAAGAGAAGAGAAGAGAAGAGAAGAGAAGAGAAGAAAAGAAAAGAAAAGAAAAGAAAAGAAAAGAAAAAAAAAACACACACACACACGCTTCACGATTTCAATTTCAAGTCGATACACTTCCATTACTACTGGTTTGAAATCATTGAATTTTTCATGTGTAGCTTGTGGATGAAATGTATGTGGTAAGCACTCCCAAAATCAACTTTAGTAGACAAATAAATATTTACAAATAACAATTGAATTTCCATGTTAACTGGATGACATTGCTCTGCTTCCCTGCCTCATTGCTGGTGTTCCCAGCAACAATTTTTGATATAAAAGGAGATTTTAATTTCCTAGGTTTCTACAAGCAATATATTTGGGGTTTGAAAGCGCACAGTTTCCTTTCCTAGAGTCTACATCAATTTTTGGATAAGATTTAGTTTTAGTCCAATGTTGGTGGAGGCAAAGGGAGAAGAGAAGGGTACACAGAGGGTGGTGTGTAGCTCAGTGTTCATCCCTACTCTTATTTCTCATCTTCTTTGCCAACTCAACTTTTTTAATGTTGCTAATTCATCATCTTCTTCACTTTTGATGCATGGGTTGAGAGAAATCCATGGAGCACAAAACTACAAATATATACACACTTCTTACATATTCTCTATGCTCAATTGTTTCAACTGTTGACCCATCATGGAAAGTTCCACTTCCCACGACTCCTGATCATGTGGAATCCCCAAGTCTCCTTTTCCAATCTCCACATGCAATTGTTGCCTTCTGTGACTTCTAACCATCCCCACATGCAAATCAAATGTTATAAAAAAAAAAATTTTACATTTTTCTGACCAGAAATATA
>NC_051396.1:51446009-51448509 GCF_015228065.2 Penaeus monodon
GACTTGGGTTCATCATTGTCAACTGTGCTTAAAAATAATGCCCAGTTTTTTTTTTACCATATCACAGTTCTAATACTAAAATGCATCTGCGTGTATTTCATTCTTATGAAAACTTATCTACTGTACAATTCCCCAATATATCTAACAGTAGCCAGATTAATAAATTACACTATAGTATAAATGCATCACTTTTCTCTGCACTGTCATTATAATACCACAAGGGTAGTATAAAATAGTGCACAAGGAGGATAATTAAACTGAAAAGCGAACGTTTTTAGGGATGAAAAAGTTTGATGGAAAAAATAGAATGAAATAAGCAATAGGCTAGATCTACTTCAGAAAATGTAATGTAAGAAATGTAAACGTCTTGCACTGGTATCCTCGCGTTAACAAAATCAATTGTGTCAGTCACCCACAGATGGCGTGAATAACACCGCTCATATTCAGAGACCCTTTTGGGACCTTAAACGGAGAGCCGGACCGGCATCTCGCACCCGCCAACCAATCGCGTCGAGCTTCGCGCGCCGCAGCCAACGGTGATTGGCTCACGGGCGCGAGGTGCCGGTCCGGTGTCACAAGTGTCTCTGAATAGGAGCGAAAATCTCACAAGGATCTCTCAATATGAACGATTTCGCTCATATTCATAACGTTATTGGTGACTTGTGCTATGAGTGCCATCTGTCGGCTGCTTTCTTGTTTATTCTCCTTCCCTCTACACTAGGCCCCCTTCTTCCACCGTCGGAAAACCAGCTTAAGCTCCGGAACATCCTTACAAGCCAGCGTAAAAGAAAAAAAAAATGTTCGCGATTTCATCTCTATCAAAATCAAATAAAAAAATAAAAAGATAGACGGAAAATCTCCTAATTCCAGACGCCCTTAGTCGTCGTCGTCGTCCACGGCCTTGGCGATGAAAGGAGGCGGGATGGCGGCGGGACGCGGTCGCCCTCGCCCTCGACCCCGTCTCCTGCCAGGCTGCGGTCCGCCAACCTGAAAGGAAAACGCACTTGGTGTTTATTTTGGGGGTAACGGAAGTATTTTCTTAGGATATTCTGGTAGGCGGATTTTTTTTTTTTTTTAAGATATAAAGAAAAAGAAGAGTGTTAATGAAGTGTTCATCCCACCGACCTCAAAAAACAACAACAGAAATTTGTTATTCATTCTTTGTGTAAGAATTGGATTTCCTTAAGGTTTTCGGGTTGGTGGGCGATTAAAAAAGTATTTATAAAAATGAGTGTTAATAAAGTTGGCATTTTGGGTAAGAACAGGGTTTCCTTAGGATTTTCTGATAAGTGGGAGGTGGAGAGATATAGAGAAAAGGAAAGAGAAATGATAAGCAAAAGAGAGAATGAGAAAAAAATTTTATAGCTTTGTCACCATGCATATTGTATGTGAATATCTTAATATGACACTTATGATTTAGCATGATTTATTATGGCTACATTTCATCTAAAAAAATCTTAGATCACACCAGAATATACCATATCACGATCATGCATAATCATCGAATAATAATTTACCAATATATCTATATGCACACGCATACAGATATCATTATTCGCTTTTTCATAATATCTACTCCCTCGATTATCACTAACACCCCACGCACATCTTCCACCTATTTACCCACTGAACCTCCACTCACCTGGAGACCCATATAGAACTGGACGTCCCCCTTGAAGTTCTCCGGTGTGAAGGAATAGAAGGGGTTGGGTCCGTACCCGAACTTGAGTCGACAAACTCCGTTGAAGTCTCGGCGATACCCGCTCGGGCACGACTCCGTGGGTACGGCTGGAAGCGGAGGAGAAGGGATGAGGGCAAGCGGTGTGGTGTTTCTCCTCCCTTGTGCGAAGTGAGATTTTTTGTGTACGTTTTCCCGTGCTCTCGGCAAAAGCACGTGGAGGTATTAGTTTTCATGAAGACAGTACTAATGGATATCTTCTATGGGGGTAATTTATTTCTACGTATATTTGATATAATCACAGTCCTCGTTAATGTCTTCAAATTTGCTGTGCAGTTATTTCGTTTTAGTATTTATCTCAAGTTGTTAACCATAACCTGCCAGAACACTCTTTTACATATACTAAAATGTGTCCTCTTCACACACACAAAACGAATCACACGCACGCGCACGCACACGCACACACACACACACACACACACACACACACACACACACACACACACACACACACACACACACACACACACACACACACACACACACACACACAGGCTCTCTCTCTCTCTCTCTCTCTCTCTCTCTCTCTCTCTCTCTCTCTCTCTCTCTCTCTCTCTCTCTCTCTCTCTCTCTCTTTCTCTTTCTCTCTCTCTCTCCCTCTCTCTCTCTCTTCGCGGCCCAACTCACTGATAATAGCCGCGTTGAGCCCCGGGTCCGGCCCGTCGAAGACAGTGCCCTTGGGAGCGGGAAGGCCCGCCTGCAGGGGCACCGCGGGCAGGACCGGCGAGTGCCACAGCGTCAGGGGCGGGAGTGAGTCGAAGC
>NC_051396.1:51461312-51471312 GCF_015228065.2 Penaeus monodon
AAATAGAGATATAGAGAGATATTTGATACATTTTGGGAAGATGATATCAAAGAAGAAAATGGACAGTGATAACGAAGATAATGATCTGTGAAGAATAATGATAGATAATAATGATGATAATGGAAGGGATGATAATGATGATGATTATAGGAAATATAAGTAAAATGATAATGATAAGGACAATGATAACCAGATAAATACAAAGAAAAAAAAGAGAAAAAAAAAAAAAGAGATAAATACTACAGTAAAAAAAACAAGAAAGAAAAACGTAAAAAAAAATCCAGGAAACAAAACGAACAAAGATAATAGAAAAAAAGGGATAAAGAGGAGGAAGAGAGAGTAAGGATGACAAAGCTACTTCCGGAAACTCGCAACTCATTGGCAAAAGGAAGTCACTTCTAATTTGCACTTCACTTTACTTCACTTCACTCCTAAAAATGGTTAGTTTTGATCGTCATTATCATCGTTATTGTTGTTGTTATCGAATTATCATTTTCTTTTCCATTGCATTCGTTATCATTGTTGTTTTGAATGTCATTATCATCGTTATTGTTGTTGTTATCGAGTTATTATTTTCTTTTCCATTGCATTCGTTATCATTGTTGTTTTGAATATCATTATCATCGTTACTGTTGTTATCGAATTTGTAACATTTTCTATCATTATAATCACGATTGTTATCATTAACATCATTGTTATGACTCGTTATCACAAATCTCATCATGTTATCCATATTATAAATATATCATTATTGCTATTATATTTGTAATCTTATATTAAAATTCATATCGTCAAAACTTTTATCAAAATGGTAGTAACTTTTTAAAACTACCATCAACATAATGGTTATTGTTATCCTAGTGATTTTTTGTATATTTATCGTTATCATGATTTCCTTTATTCTCACTGTGATTATTCTCAATTATTATCATTATTGTTATCGTTATTTGTATTAATTTCATTCTTATCACTAAAGATGTTAGAACTGTTATCATCTTTATTATTGAAATACATCATTATTATATTAATGCTATTATCAATATTGTTTTATTTTGTTTTTTCCCTTATTGCATTTATTTTCATAACTGCATCATCATTATCATATTAATCTTCATTATCATTATTGTTTTACTAACATTATTAGTATCCTTACTGTCATCATTATTTTTTCCTTTGCTGCAATAATTTTCATTACTGGTGCAATCATTACTATCATTGCCATTTGATAGTTAATTTGCTTTTCTTTCTCGTATCAATGTCATTCCAGCTGCAATAGTATTATTGTTATCATCATTAGTACCATAATCATAGTTATTATAAACCCTATTTTGATCATCTATCACAACATTCAAGATTACTATTTTATGTATTTAATAATAATTATGATTGTAATTCTTAATTGTATGTACGGGAACACACACACACACACACACACACACAACACACACACACAACACACACAACACACACACACACACACACATCTACAGATATGTACATGTAAATTCACTTACCAATCTCATATTTACTTATAACATGTGTATACCCACATACCTTTATGAATACGTGATTATACAGTATACTTATAAACATACACATATATCCACGTTTCCAACCGCCCACACCCCATTACATAATAGCTAATGGGGCGACGTGCAGAGTATATAAAGTATATTATATATATTATATCCTCATGTATCCTTTTGCGAGCATAGGTAATCATTATATTACATTATCTACTACATTATATTATTATTATTATACATACATTATATACATTACATACTACATTATACTAGTACATTATATACTACATTATACTAGTGCAATTATATACTACATTATACTACTACATTAATACATTACATTATATACTACATTATACTACTACATTATATACTACATTATACAACTACATTATATACATTACATTATATACTACATTATACTACTACATTATATACTACATTATACTACTACATTATATACTACATTATACTACTACATTATATACTACATTATACTACTACATTATATACTACATTATACTACTACATTATATACATTACATTATATACTACATTATACTACTACATTATACTTAGCGACAAGGGACAAGAGTGTTGTATACCACCTACGTCATAAAAATCTATTTCCGGGGAAGTTCAAAGAGAGTAAAGATGTTTGATAAAACCCAAGTTCGGCAAATTCGGTTTTCAGGAAAGAGGTTCTGCTAGCTAGCTATTTTTTTTTTCGTTTTTTTTTTTCGTTCTCCTCTGCTATTTATTCATTCTTGCTCTCTCGCTGTGCATCGTCTTATTTTCTCTCTGTTGCTTATTTCCTTCTCGATGAATTTCTCTCTGTTATTCCTTTCTGTCTGTTATTCCTTTCTTTTGGCTGTCATCTTGGTTTGATTTTGCTGTTTGTTTATTGTTTCCTCGATGAGCATCATCTCAACTTTCCTGCGTCGTTTCCCTCTGCTATTTATCAACTCAGTTTCTCACTTCTATTTATCAACTCAATTTCCCTCTCCTATTTATCACCTCAATTTCCCTCTCCTATTTATCACCTCAATTTCCCTCTCCTATTTATCACCTCAATTTCCCTCTCCTATTTATCAACTCAATTTCCCTCTCCTATTTATCAACTCAATTTCCCTCTATTTATCAACTCAATTTCCCTCTCCTATTTATCACCTCAATTTCCTTCTCCTATTTATCAACTCAATTTCCCTCTCCTATTTATCACCTCAATTTCCCTCTCCTATTTATCACCTCAATTTCCCTCTGCTATTTATCACCTCAATTTCCCTCTCCTATTTATCACCTCAATTTCCCTCTGCTATTTATCACCTCAGTTTCTCTCTCCTATTTATCACCTCAATTTCCCTCTCCTATTTATCACCTCAATTTCCCTCTGCTATTTATCACCTCAATTTCCCTCTCCTATTTATCACCTCAATTTCCCTCTCCTATTTATCACCTCAATTTCCCTCTCCTATTTATCACCTCAATATCCCTCTCCTATTTTCACTCGACGTTTCCTCTCCTATTTATTACCCAGATATCTCTCTCCTATTCAATTTTCTCTCGCTGGACATCCGCTTAATTTCCATTTGCTATTAAATATCTATTTGCTATTAAATATTTGCTATTAAGTATCTCCCCGCTGGACATCGCCGTTAGTTCTGATCCCGAGTTAAGAGGCGATTTTTTTTTTATTATTATTATCTATTCAAATTAGTTCTCCTAAGGAACCGGTTAGCGTCTTAACCTCTGGTGTTACCCAACGGAGATGCGGGTTATTGCTTCAGGATGCTTGAAAGAAAAGACGAAGTAAAAGGAATAATGAAGCGATGGAGGAAGAAGATAGGAGGATAGGGAGGAGTTGGGAGAATGGGAAGAATGTAGGAGTAAGAAAAAACAGCAAGATGATGTAGAAGCAAAGGATCGGGAGAATGGAAATGGGTTAGGATGAAGAAGAGGTAGAAATGTACAAATAAAAGGGAGGGAAAAATAAAAGGAAGAAGAAACAGAAGAAGATAAAGAAGAAAAAGACATTTGGACGTTACTAGTAGATACAAGAAAAAAAAAAAAAATCGAAAACGGGTAATTCTAAACACCATGTTCTCTTTGTAAGGCTTTATGAGTGTTTCTTTTTTCATGCTTCGCCTTATGCAGAACACCGTAAAAGTAATCTAGACTGATATGTCGATATGAGGACAAACCATCATTATCTACGATTAATAAAACCATAAAGGAAAAAAAAAAAACATTCTTAAGCATCCGCCCACCATTAACAAGTCTTTGTATAACGCTACATGCACCAAGTGGGATTATATATGCCACTGCAGACGATGAGTTTCGCGTAAAAAAAACACAAAAAAGATTGAGAAAAAAAAACATGGGAGTTACCCCCTTGAGCAACAACCATCTCGCACAGAAAACGGCAGTCGAAGCTGTTATTAAGATTTAGGGAAGCGACGCGACGCCTCGAAGCCAGCTCTATTTCAGTAGTTTTTATTCTTTTTATTTTTTATTTTTTTGTTATCCTGTCTCCTTAGGGATCCTTTTTGCCGGTGTTCAAGGTTACAGGCTGTCCCGGGATGGAACCTCAGACTCAACCTGAAGGAAGGTTGGACTAAGGATAGATGATGGGCAGAAAATAGTTCACCTTATCACACAAACTACATTTTTCGTCCATTATCCGAAAGTTAAGATGCTCTAAGACTGTTAGATATATGATACTCGCGTTTATATCAGAATTGTAGACTAGATTTATGGCATTGTGTTGCTTTAACAGAAATCAGCATTTGATCGTCACTTTGCGCAGTAGGCTTTATCACCGAAAAACTTGCCTTTTCGTAATAGAATGAAACACAACACACACACACACACACACACACACACACACACATATATATATATATATATATTATATATATATATATATATATATATATATATATATACATACATATATACATACATGTATATAAATATATATATATAATATATATATATATATATATATATATATATATATATATATGTGTGTGTGTGTGTGTGTGTGTGTGTGTGTGTGTGTGTGTGTGTGTGTGTGTGTGTGTGTGTGTGTGTGTGTGTGTGTATGTGTGAGTTGTGTGTGTGTGTGTATGTGTGTGTGTGTGTGTATTAATGCGACCTTTCTCTAAATCTTTGAATTGTGATTAATTTTCGATGGTTCCAGCTATCGTATCATTTACGGTATGCCATTCCCTTCCATTCTTTACCCTACGTACTTATAAATCACTTGCATAATAAGTAAATTCAAGACGGCATAGAGAAAATGAAAGAACTGGGAAGACGATACGGCACGATCGAAGGAAAAAAAAAATAAAACCAAGCGTTATGGCGGTTAACCGGTTAACCGCCGAACTGTATAATCCCTCTTTATTATTCGTTATTGGAGCTCCACTTATTTTTACTCATTTACAGAAGCAAACATCAGCACTGAAACCTATCCCTATATTATCGCAAAAAAAAGAAAAATTGTAAAGTGTATATAGTAACAGGTATGACGAGTTCATGAATTTTACGAATAAATCACGAAGTCGGTTTTGTGGTAAATGATTAGGAGTTTCACTGCGAAATGAGGGAGGGAGGGAATGGACAGCGATGGTCATGGGGTTTATGTGATTCCACTGTTGTATGTGCACACTTGGGTACTTACACACATATGTACACATGGACACACCCAGTACATATATATACATGCATACACACAAATATATACATATACATATATATACATACATACATACATATATATATATATATATATATATATATATATATATATATAAGTGTGTGTGTGTGCGCGCGCGTGTGGTGTGTGTGTGTGTATGTGTGTGCAAAATTATTTCAACTGGATATATCTCAGTTATAAGATTTGAGCGTTTCCCTCCCCATATAAGCAAATACAGTAATACATAGTCAACGGAAGCAGAGCGGCAGACTCGATAGGCGTATTATGCAACCAAGGACTCGCCGGCAGCGCTATCGGGCGAGGGCGAGGGCGGTTGGCAACGGGCAGGCGCGGCAGAGCATCGAAGGGCCGAGTGGGAACTCAGGTCGGCCTCGGGGTATTTCGCTGAAGATTTGTCTGAGAGTCGCTTCGGAATTCTGGGTTTACACGATGTGGTTCGATAAGTTCTGATGTTTACTGTGTGTGTGCAATGCAGATAACAATTATCCCTGAAAGGTTCACTGTACAGACATATACGTTTATAAACATCTCAATAACAGAAAGATGAACCATTTTATCTGTAGTCAAGTGAACCTGAGACGAAACCGAAACAGTCTTCGGATCAGTGACAGTTTCGAATCCTCTTACACCAGTTCGAACGAAGCTCTTTTGAAGCGATGGACCTTGTTTGTGAAGGAATCTAGAGGAGTGCTGCGTTTTTACTCTCTCTCTCTCTCTCTCTCTCTCTCTCTCTCTCTCTCTCTCTCTCTCTCTCTCTCTCTCTCTCTCTCTCTCTCTCTCTCTCTCTCTCTCTTTTTTTTTTTTTTTTTTTTTTTTGCCATAGCCTTTGGTTATTGACATTTAAAAAGGATGGTTTAGGGAGCCCAGACTTTGCTGTTATAGGTTCCCCGACAAACAATAAGGAATTTTCGGTTAGAGAAATATGTAAAAAGAGGTTGTAAATCTTATTCTTGTGCAACAAAAGGAAAAAAAGGAACCGTGCACATTGCAAAGGTTATCCATTCGATGAATTCTCTCCAAAAATAAAAACAAGGGAAAATTATTGAATTTTATATAATGATAAATAAATAATAAATGATAATAAATAGATAATGAATAATAAAATAAATATAATAATAATTATATAAAATAAATAAATAACTAATAGAATTATAGAATTTTATATTATATATAATTTCTATAATTTTCTAAATAAAAATCATAGAAGAAAAACAAAATTGAAAAACAATTTACTTGCCTTTGTAAATCAACAGTACCAGCATGTACTAATCTCTCTTATACCAAGAATACCAACTTTTATACCAGACCGTCATGCCAGGAGCACCAGCGTATGAGCTTATCAGTGGAACATGTTAAGCATACCAATACCTGCTAATGATACCACTTTACAGACAGCTATAACATGCAGAGTTATTCCTCTTACCAAACTTTAGCAAAACACTTCACAATAATGAAGGTAAATGCAAATACTTGTTGTTTTATTAACTTCTCTCGAATATTTTGTACAATACATTTAACAGATGTTAAGTGTCAGTTATGAAGATCATTTTATGTGAATTGCATGATCTAATGATGCATAATTATCAATGCCTACTTTATTACCAGTCTTATTATTAGCACTACGATATTCATGTTAACAATTACCTTTTTTGTTACTGTTCATTATCCTCATCATTATCATTATCATTTCTATTATTGTTATCATTATTACTAACGCTATTATATTATTACATTTATTATTGTTGTTATTATTATTACTTTTATTATTATTATTGTTATTATCATTTATTTATTATTATTATTATCATTATTAATTATTATTATATATTTATTATTATATATTATTATCATTATCACATATAAATCCTTATCATTTTCACCATTAACACCCTCATCATCATTACCGTAATCATTATTATTATAATTATCTTTATCATCATTATTTATTAATTAATCATTGTCGTTGTACATCATATCATTATTTCATTATTCCTCATTACATAATTATTATATCATTATTGTTATTATTTTTATAATACATCATTATCTATTTGTTATTAATCTATTCACTATGTTTGTTTTGTACTAAAAATGTGTGTGTGAGTGTGTGTGTGTGTGTGTGTGTGTGTGTGTGTGTGTGTGTGTGTGTGTGTGTGTGTGTGTGTGTGTGTGTGTGTGTGCACTTGTGAGGGAGAGAGAGGGAGGGAGAGAAGGAGAGAGAGAGAGAGAGAGAGAGAGAGAGAGAGAGAGAGAGAGAGAGAGAGAGAGAGAGAGAGAGAGAGAGAGAGAGAGAGAGAAAGCAATAAAGAATGACAAAGCGAGACACAGAATGATATGATCTCCCCATATGCACAACAATGCTCCTACCATTCTCACCTCCCTCCCCCCCCCCCCTCCCATCGTATCAACAACAACGCACGTTTCTATCCCACTTCCCTGTGATCTTTAATCACCCCCCCACAAAAAAAGGAGATAAAAAGTCATATCTCCAAATGATACCAACGCATGAAACGTGTCAAGACCAGCTTACCTTTTTTTTTTTTAACCCTAGACAAAACACCCTTGTAACATTTTAATTCATAAGGTCAAAACGGAAAATAAAGTAGATTTCCTTCACATTTTTCCCCTCCTTGGCAGATTGCTACACCCTGATGACGGACTCTGATAAAGCAATATGACTTTGATTATTTGTGTTTACGTCGATGAGGTGAAAAAAAATATTGTTGGCTTGGGAGAAAGCGAGGGAGGGATTGAGAGAAAAATCGATAGATAAATGGATATATAAATGAATAAACGTAGAGGCAGATAGAAACGGATAGATAGATAGACAGGCAAATAGATAGATTCATACAGACAGAGAGGATAATTTCCATTACAGAAACAACGCCTTTTATGAAAACACGTTTTATAAACACGTGATCTCTTTCGCAACTGTCTTGACGCCATTCAAAATCGAGTCGGAGACAAGTAGATCTACAAAAATTCATATTTCCGCATATTCGCTCCTTACTTGATAATTGACAACTTGGAAAAAAAAAGAAGAGAGAATGAGAGAGAGATGGAAAGAAAAAGAAGAAAAGAAGAAAAAAAAACGTGCTACCGAAATATCAAAATAAAAACTCTAATGATGAAGCCATGCCATGTGACTTCCTGCTCTTGTGACATTCGCACATAGCGGTTTTTGAGCCTTTTTATTCCCCCCCCTCTCCCCCTCCCCCCGACCTTAAATCCTGTACGACCCTTTGTGATCGAGTATTGTCAAACGGTCCGGGACCCGCCGCTCGATATATATGGATGTTTGTTAAAAAAGTCATTTAATATCAGTTGTTTGTTTAATGGAAATCGTGCATTTTGGGTAAATTTTGATGTTCATGGATATTAAAATTGAGGAGTGTGTGTGTGTGTGTGTGTGTGTGTGTGTGTTTTGGGTTATTAATCGCAATTTTAACATAAATTTAATGCCTTGTGTTAAAATATTAGTCCTGACTTTGAGTGCGATCAGCTGATGATCACATTAACATTCATATTATGCCAAGGCTTCATATTCTATCACCTTATTAATCTTACCGTTGATCTTAATAGCGGGTTAATGAAACATGATAAATGATGTATATCCATTAAAAGCATTAGTAATTATTTGTCAAGAACGTAATCATAATTGAAAAAAAAAAACAGAGCACCTTGGATCGACGTAACCGCGTGGGAGATCTTGATACAATGACCTTTTTGTGACCTTTCAAAGACTAGGATGTCCTTCTCGACGCGCTGGGTTGAAGGTACGAATGGAGGAGGGATGAAAAAAGGGACGAAGAAGAGGAGGAGGGAAGAGGGAAAAAGAAGAGAGAAGAAAAAAAAAGGAGACGAAAGAAAAAAAACAAACGAATATGCGTACACAAGAGAGCAAGAGGGATGACAGGGAGAGTGAAAACGTTCAGACAGAGCAGCTTGTTCTCACGTGATAACAGCGTCCCCTTCGAAGCGGCTGAAAACCCCCAAGGTCAGCAGGGAAGCGACGAAAAACAGCCAATAAAAAGTAAGAGACACACACTGCCCCAACGCCTGTCTTCTTGGCTAGAGGCGTCCAACCCCCGAATCGCGAGGCCTTAGGGAAGCGTCGTGGCTTCCTCCTCATCCTCCTCTTGCTTAAAAACCCCGTCCAGATCAGTAAAGGAAAAAAACAAGAATATGAGATACATATACAAATAAAAAAGATCATAAAAAAAACAAAGCTAAACAGCTAAAAATCTCCACGGAATTTATGTTGTTGAGGCACTTGATTGCGCCCCCAAGAAATCGTGTTTTTCTCACCAAGTTGATGACGTGGGAGATGGCCGTGGCGGGGTCTGTGTTCGGTCGATTTTTATTCCCAGGTGTTTGCCAGACTGTGCGAAGTAGGGAAGGAGTGAGCGCATAATTTCCTCCATGGTTTCGCCATCCAATTGACTATACTAAACTCGCTTACGGGAATGTAGAAGCGAAATTGTAAGATAGGAAAAAGCATGGCGCATTTTAAAGTACGAAATATTTTAATCGCGTCCCGTAAAATACAAATACGATCATCTTCGTCGGCTCATCCATTTCTTCTTCTCTCAGTCTTCGCTATCATATTTCTTCTTCTTTTTTTCTCTTTGTTTCTTTTACCTCGAGTATCTCCCAGTCATTCTTATTCTTATCTCTTTCCCCTGCTTTTGTTTTTTCATCTTTAACTCGTCTCCCAACGCTATAATTGGGCTCAGCTGGATATATAAGTGTA
>NC_051396.1:51476312-51478812 GCF_015228065.2 Penaeus monodon
ACTTTCCTTGCTAGAGAAAATGGCTTTTGTATCTGCTTCTAGAGAGGAATGGCGTGATGATCGCTAAAGCTGATCGTATATTTTAATTTCCGATTTTTTTTTTTGGACAAATAACGAAAGAATGTTTTTTTTTAATGATTTTTCATTTTGTTTGTTTGTTTGTTTGTTTGTTTTGTTATTATTTTCGTTTTCTACATTTGTCAATATGAATACGGTTCATTTTTACCTGTGAATTTACATGGGGATACTTTCCTTGCTAGAGAAAATGGCTTTTGTATCTGCTTCTAGAGAGGAATGGACAGACTTTCAGGCGTATGAACAAATATGGTCACCATCTCGTTATGATCACTAAACTAGATTGTGAGATACATCCAGGTAACCATCCATATTAATTTCGTGGGCTTCTTAGCAACAGGAGTTTGGATATAGCGGGTATTATCCTGAGTTTTATTCATTTATTCATTCAGATATTTATCCTTTAATACAGTGTAACAGATCCTTTGATGTTGCGGTCTGTATTATCCTGAGTTTTATTTTCTTCATTAACCGATCTGTTTACCGTTTAATACACAGCAACAGAACCGTTCATATTGCGATCTGTATTATCCTTACTTTCATTAATCTATTTATTCATCTATTTATTATCCTTATATACATTTTTTTTTTGTCTTCTAAAGGAACTTTCTTCCTCGCATACCTTTGGAGAACCCGAGATCTTGTTTCAGCGTGGGTCGCGGAAAGATCGGTGACTCATTCTGGATAGAAAAAAAAGATTAAAAAGGTAAAAAGTCCGTCAGTAAAGGTGGACGATTCGCTACTGACACCTGTTCCTACACAGCTGTCCTCACACATGTACAACACACCTGCTCAGGACACTTATTTCATCTCGTGTGTAACTGGTATTAAAACATACGTTGTATCTGTTCACCCTAAAACGTTTTATTTTAATTTCTTTTTTTTCTATACATACACGCACGGACTTCAACAAAACTTAAATCTCCCGGCGTCATGTTTTAACGTTTTTTTTTTCTTTCTCTCTTTTTTTTCTTTTTTTTTACTCTTTTATGAGTCCGTTCCCTCCTCGTTTCACAACATCCCAAGACTTGGGGCTTTTCCATGATGCAATGGTTTCTCTTAAGTATCAAGTGTTTTGTGTCGAACTGGAATCTTTGATTTATTAACTAAAGCAAAGTGTGTGTGTATATGAATAGTATGTTTGTTACGATTGTTATTATCATTATCACCATTATCATGTTGATTGTTAATAGCGTTGATAACTTATCATAAACAGCAGCAGAAGTGTATTTTGGTGATAAGAAAGACCTGAATCGGCAGTTTTTTTGTTGTTGTTTTTTTTTTGTTTCTTTCTTAGGTGCTCGTTGGTTTAAACTAGAAATATACTAAAAATATCCACTGCCATTCACAGAAAAAATAACAATGGTTATCATAAAACAAATAACAATACCAGTAGATGTTAAGTGTACTGATAATGTTAATCACTGAAAATATAAGAAAAACAGCAATGATAATGCGATGAGATGAGAAAGAGAGAGAAAGAGAGAGAGAGAGAGAGAGAGAGAGAGAGAGAGAGAGAGAGAGAGAGAGAGAGAGAGAGAGAGAGAGAGAGAGAGAGAGAGAGAGAGAGAGAGTAAGAGAAAAAGAGAGAGACTGACAGATGGAAAGACAAATAGCGTCAAAGAAACGAAGACACAGAAACAGAGACGGAGAGAAAGAGAGACAATGAGATAAAAAAACAACAACAACAACAACCAGCCAACCAAAATAGAGAAAGAAAAGACAGGCTCCAAGAGAAAAAAAAGAAAAGAAAAAAAAAAAGAAAAGCGTGCATTGCGTCAGACAGTAATTCCCAAAGGTTCATTGTTTCCCCGCGGTGTGGACAGCCTGCAGGTGCACAAAAGCCTTATTTACTTGCAACGAGTAACCGGCTTCTCCTTTCGGCTGGTGACGGCAAGAAAACGAGCCTCTGCTCTCATTTATTATCACAAATACAGGCTCAGACTTACACCTCGAGGCATAAAAAAAAAACGAAATTTCCTTTGTGTTGTCGTAGTCTCTCTCTCTCTCTCTCTCTCTCTCCTCTCTCTCTCTTCCTCGCTCTCTCTCCTCTCTCTCTCTCCGTTCTCTCTCTCTCTTTTCTCTTCTCTCTCTCTCTCTCTCTCTCTCTCTCTCTCTCTCTCTCTCTCTCTCTCTCTCTCTCTCTCTCTCTCTTTCTCCCTTCGATACGACATCATGTGTAAAATTAGCCCAGCTAGGCGGAATGGGTTTTCGTTAATTACTATTGTAAAGATAACTTATCTGCTTGTGAAGGAGGTTATTTGCATTTCTCTAGCATATATTCTTAATTGTGCGTACACGTATACATACACACACACACAGACACACACACACACACACACACACACACACACACACACACACACACACACACACACACACACACCGCGCGCGCATATATATATATATATATATATATATATAT
>NC_051396.1:51501312-51503812 GCF_015228065.2 Penaeus monodon
AAACTTCCCTCCAATTCTCTGCTCTTTTGTTTCTTCCTTCTCTGTTCGTCTGGATGGATCCCTGGATTCTCTTAGTTTCTTTCGTCGATAGTTTTATTGCGGTTAATTAGAAATGCGAATATATGGTTTATGAATAGGTATACATAGGCCTATGTCGTGTTAATACGGATTGCGAGTTATATGATGTAGTTTTATATTTATTTATTATATATATGTACATATATACATACATACAAATATATATATATATATATATATATATATATATTTTTTTTTTTTTTTTTTTTTTTTTTTTTTTTTTTTTTTTTTTTTTGGGGGGGGGGTGCTGTTCGTCGCCATTATCAAACCTGATCAGTTGTGTAATTACTGATATTTTAATGTCGAGTCTTCATCTTAATTAGGTAATTCTGATGGTGCAATATCGCAAAATGAATTACAAATGCTTCATTTGTGAAACTATTTACTCTGACATACTCCTTTTTTTAAAACACTGATTTTAATTCTCACACTGACACAAGATTAACTATCACGATGCTGCTGTAATGATAATTTTCGTACCATAAGCCCAATAGCTGTTATCAGTAACTCATTATTACAGTATAAGACTTGCCTAACGTTTCCATTACCGTTACAACAACAACAAAGAGACAACTTCTATATCTATAACCATAATTACCTCTTTGTTGTTATCACTGTTATCCTCATGAGTTATGCAGTTCTCTCTCGGGTGCCAGAGAGTGCCAGGCCGCGTGGAGAACCTGTTGGAGGCCTTGCGGGGTACGGACAAGGGAAATCTGTATCGTAAATTAAAATGGACTGATAGAGACTTAATGAAGGCACGCGCTCACACACACACATGTGTACGAATACATGCACATACACACACAAACGCACACACACGTATACACAAACACACACACACAAACACAAACACACACACACACACAAACACACACACACACACACACACACACACACACACACACACACACACACACACACACACACACACACACACAATTATAATGATAACAACAACGACAAGAAAATGACACAACGAAAGTTCATTTAGCACTAAAATCTTATATTCAGATACCACGTGAAGAAATGTTGCATCAGGTCATGAAAATACCGAATGCATGACACTTAACAATCGGTAGTTGCATGACAGCACAGTAATAGTAGTTGCATGACACTACTAAACGTGCAGATGCATGGTTGAATAGCACCATGATGGCAGTTAGAGCAATTTATTCTGATCACTGCATGGCAATGAATTCAAAGAAACCGTATGTAAAGTATGTTACTTTACTTGGATGCAATGATGATAATAATGATGATTACGTATTAAAAGCATTAAGAAAACATAACAGCGATGATAACATTGATGATGATAAATAATACGGAATCAGAAATGTAACTGACAAGCTGAGATAATGGAAGTATCATTGTGACTGAGATAGATAAAAAGCCAAATATAGTTATCAAATTACTTTGTTATTTCGCGTAAAAAGAGGAGGAAGAGGAAGAGGGGTAGAGAAAGAAAGAGGGAGAGAAGAAAATAAAATTATTCATTTCATTATCTCTCCTATTCATAAATTTTCTCTTCCACGTTTCATTAACGACACCTTTCACCATCCACTTTGCAATTTCCACCTTGCAAAATCAAGTGACAGCTGATTGATAACGACAAACCTCTCCCCCTCTCCTTCCCCCCCCACCCCAAATACTTTCCCACAGCCTCGGGGTAAGGACCAAACTTCCTTATTTTCCCGGCAAAAAAGAAAAAGAAAAAAAGAAAAAAAAAGATAGAAAAAGATACATTGCGGAAACTGCTTCCCTGACCTTATACCTCGACAAAGAGTTTCGTGTAAGGAGAGATAGAGATACAATGAACGCTAATTGCAGTTGGAAACGCAGGCACTGATATTTACCTGGCCAGCGGAAGGTAAGCTGAGTTCCGTGATATAAGTGAAGGGGATTTGGATAACGAGAGAGAGAGAGAGAGAGAGAGAGAGAGAGAGAGAGAGAGAGAGAGAGAAGAGGAGAGATAGACAGATAGAGAGAGAGAGAGAGAGAGAGAGAGAGAGAGAGAGAGAGAGAGAGAGAGAGAGAGAGAGACAGACAGACAGACAGACAGACAGAGACAGAGAGAAACAAAGACAGAGACAGAGACAGCAACAGAGACAGAGAGACAGACAAAGACCGAGAGACACCGAGAGAAAGAGAGAGAGAAAGAGAGATATTCGCTGAGAGTAAGAGCATAAGGGCTCTGGATAACGGCGCTTCTGGTCACCTTCCTCGAGTCAGTGCAAGTCACCCCATCGAGGACTCGTTCTGCCAGGTGCCGCCGAACTAAACTTGACACCGTTCTCTACTAACACGATTTCCATGGTAAAAAGTTGTGTGTACACACGCACGCGCGTGTATAACACACACGCATATGTAGCTGCGTGTGTGGTTCTATATACTTAACACACATACAAACACACACAAACAA
>NC_051396.1:51513812-51518812 GCF_015228065.2 Penaeus monodon
GCATTAAAAAACTCAGGTCCTTATCCACTCAATATGAAAAATCTTTTTACTTTTGACCTCTCTTCTGCTTCATGTCCTGCTAATAGTACAAAGGGCACTAATGCAAACCCTTCCACGCCACACGCAGAACTCCTTTAACACCCCAGATTATATAAGATGCTTTTCGTTGTTTAGCTCTTGACCTGAGAAGTACACCTCTTGTCTACAGGTTCAGATCCACTTCCTCATGACCAATGGCTTACTTTGTGAGAAGGTACTGGATGCATATTGGGGATTTTGGCATTGCTCTTCGTTTTCTCATCAGTTGACCATGTTGGGTTGTTACCCTCTTCCTCGTCAGATCCAGCCTCCTCTTCCACTATCTGACAATGATAGGCCTTATCAGTGATAATCCTAGAGGCCTTTTTCTACTTTATCTTAATCCATTCTTGTCAGCGCCTCTTAGCTTGATTGGTTTAGCTGTGATTGCGTCTAAAATCCTCGCACCATTCGATTACGCAGTAACACCCAACAACTCTTCAACTCTCCAACTCCAATTCCTTAGGTCTGGGAAACGCCCCTATTGCTCCAAACATATCGAATTCAGGCTTTACACCACCATGTCTCACTCTGTTTCCCAGAAGTTTCTGTAATAATTGACAATTCGCTTATCTCTCCTTGTCTGACTTGTATCAGCCTCTAACATGGCCAAGGTGCGTATCCATGTCCTGTCTTAAGGGGGCAAAGGACGGCATATCAAAGGTGAGATAAAATATCAGTTTATTCTTGAGAAACGGTTATTCCAAGTACAAGCACTGGGTTGTCAGACTTCTATATATAACAAGATTATAACAAAATATGGTGCAACATAATCAATTTGCGTTTATGATAAGGGGTATGATTTTTGCTGTGATTATAATCTATTACCTTTAGTGTTGAGAGCAGGTGAATAAATATACAGATAGATAGATACTGAGAATAATAATAATAATAAAAAAAACAAACAAACAAACATATCAATGAGTTTATGATCATACAGAGAGCAAGCAATTAATACCTATTATATAAAGAATAAACTAATGATATTAATATGATATATTGTGATATTAATCATATAATGAAGTAAGAAATAATAAATCAGCGTTAATGATAACATCACAAGATTGAACTTAATTAATATATCACACAGATATATTTTTGGAAGATAGATTTAAATTGGTCGAACTGAAGTAACATTAAAGCAACGCAAAGACCATAGGACACAAGAAGTTATCAAAACAAAATGAGACAAGAGGTGCCATACTAAACGATCGAATCACTAGGCCAAAAGCAGCGGACGTGTTTGTTAATTAGCTTAATTAGACTGTGTTTCCCCCAGTTTATTATTCCTTGTATTATTGGTATGTAAACATTTGGTGTGGGAATTCTGAACACCTTTCCTGCAAAGAGCTTACTAAAAATATAAGTAAATATTCTATACTGTTATTATCCAATCATGGGGTTAAAGGTAAAAATATTAGAACTATTGAAATGGAGATGAAACCAACCATGGAATACTGTAAATCAGTAATACATTCGGGGTTAAGCTAAGGCCATATTTTTGCTGTATGTTGCGCCATTATGAAGTGATAAAAAAAGAAAAACAAAACAACAATAACTAAGTATGAAGACATTAGACAACGTGCCTTTTCACAACATGAAGTCTAAGATCCAGGGACATTTTAAACCAGAAGTCACTATAGTAAACTTACAAATACTATAGAGCCCTCATTTACAATATCATATGATTGTATCACTGTCCGCGTTTGATGGCAGCTTTAATGAAAAGAATAACGATCAGAAGCATTAGAATGAAAGATGCACAGTTAAGCCATAAAATCATAAAGTGTCAGATCTTGTAAATCATACCTCATTTATCGAACTTTTTCTTAGTTTCCCCGTTAATGTCTCAGTTCCATTTTCTGTGGTGCTCCTAATGTTATTGTGAGCGATTTACTTAGGGACTTAAATATAAACACACACACACACAATATATATATATATATATATATATATATATATATATATATATATATATATATATATATATATATATATGTATGTGTGTGTGTGTATGCATGTATATGTATACTGTACATGTACACAGTAACATTGTTTCAGCTGTATCTTCTCAGGTCCTATCATGAATCTATTGCTGTATCTTAGATTTAGCCTAATCTTAAATAAGGGATCGAGATTACAAGGCCAACATCCAGCGAAGAGGAGCGCCGTCGCGGAAAACAGTTCCTCACTCACTTCGTCGCTGTAATCAGTCTAAAATAATTCCTACCGCTAATACGTAGATTATACATACATAATATGCACATACATACACATATATAAGTAACGGCCGAACAGCCATGTTATAAGTGACCGGTACGTTAAGCCTTACGTCAGTTTACAAGTTGTGAGAATCCGTGATACTTGAAGATCGAAGATAAAGTCAGCCAGGGTTCACGTGACCCGGTGTTGCGGGTATTTCGCGGAAATGACCTTCCCGAAAAACCTCGGAACTGTGCCTCGGTTCACGTAAGTCGGTCAAACTCGGTGTTTTTTTTTGCCCCCTAGGCCTTGCGACTCGAGGGCGCCAGACAGCTGGCGAGATAGGATGGGCTGCAGGGTCTTCTGACTCAATCTTTTTCATATTTGGACAGTGCGATCGGCGGCTCAGGGCGCTTATCCGGGCCCATAATACTTCAGTAAATATAATTTGCTCCTTTTTTTTTGTTTTTTTTTCTTTTCTCTTTTACACACACACACACACACACACACACACACACACACACACACACACACACGCATACACACAAACACACACACACACACACACACACACACACCACACACATACACACATATATATATATATATATATATATATATATATATATATATATATATATATATATATATATATATATATATATATATATATATATATATATATATAGTGTGTGTGTGTGTGTGGTTGTTTGCACATACCTGTTTGTATATTTAAAGCATAACCAATAATTAGGATATTACCATGGATGTGACGCTTTTCCTTTTCCCGCAAAAATTTCACCTCTTGGTACCCTAATTTCTAATTTTATTCTTTTTTTCTCTCTCTCTCACCTACTTCTCATTCCCTCATTTTTTTTTTTGTCTAGCGTTTTCCTGAGCGTAATATTGTTTACGCTGGAGTTATCTTGTTTGAAGGAAACGCTGTATGGCGGCCGATTTTAGCCACCATACCGAGGAGACGGTTTATATGGATTATTTCAAAAGCCTGCGCTGTATCCAGCTATCATGATATATCAAAAGAAACATTGAATTAACTGACCCAGCATCGACGTTGTGATCTCCATTTATATATATATATATTAATTTGGTTGAGTCTCCTAGGAGGTAGGATTCATCATTAGCACATGCTGGTAAGCGAAACATGGGTGTTTTACTCCGCAGATTTTCCTCGCTAAAATGCCTCGACTCGGTAACTGTAGTTGGAGTATCGTATTAAATGGATAACAATAAATATAAAATAAATTGTATTAACCATCAACAAGAAGGGTTACATTTATAAGCAAGTTGTATCAATATCAAATAAAGATAATGAAATGGAAACACGTAAGCACATAAGAAAAATGTGATAGTAACTTTCTTATCATCCTTAGACAGAAGTTGGCCTCGAGAAACAAGTATGCAAAGAAATGCTTATCTTTATATCAAGTAGATTTTTGTGAAGAACCCATCACACATCTTGACAGAAGGGAGAGAGATATGATAAGCCCAAAAGTGTAAAAATGATGAATTTCATGAACCTAAAATAGATAGATAATGATACATGTAAAAAAATCTGTTTCCAGATGCATGTACCTGTGCGTGAATATGTACGTATATATCAGGTAGATGTTTTTACATATGTATATACATATATAGGGTGTTTTTTGTACCATTTCCGAAATCCCTAACACACTTTAATAATCTCTGATGCATGTTTGCCCTTTACATGTACGTTATTGGAACCTGTTGAAACATTTTTTTTTTTTTTTTATCAAAGTGTTTGCCGTCAACTTGATAGGGTTTGATACGCTCCGGCCAGCCAATCAGAGCGCAGTATTTTTCAAACATATTTCGGGCAGTCTCAGTTAGAGATTTATATTTTCGTTAATTACGAATCGCATCGTAAGTTTCTTGATGAAACTTTTTATTGTAAGGGTGCATAAAATGTTTTTGTGACTTTTTAGTAGTACATCAAACACATGGTCACTCTATATGGGTAAAACTTAAAGTCAATTATGACGCTCGCTGGAACGACATGGTAAGAATTTTACCATGGTATTAACTTCGGAAGGATATCTTAAAAATCCTTCTGTACCTCTATGATATAATCTCACTGGCTCAAAAATATCAAAGAAAATGCTGTGTATCTTGATTTGCTGATATATTTCACTCAGTAAGTCAATTAAAATGTCCGTGATCATTGCAATGACTCAGCTGTCTGATTTGGACACGGAACTCACTAGCGGTAAATACGATAAGAGGCAAAAGCTTATGCAATTTCCACTTTTCATTTGAAGAACAATGTATGTAATAAGGAAAAAATATTTTGACAGAATCTGAAGAAATACATTTAAACTTCCACAGCCTTGCGAAGCGGAGAGTGGTGTGTATAAACAATGTAAGTTGCGAATTAGTCAGGAACTTTTTCCATTTTATTTGAAGCTTCCACAATGTCTTGCTTGTAATTAGAAATCATATCAGCTTATTATCTACTTTAATGGTTTTCTGTTGACTTTCTTTATAAGAAAGATAACTTCTCCTTTTTCAATACTTTGTATGTCAGTGCAAACGATGATATCATGATTTATAGCAACCGTGATACAACTTGAAACAATGTATCAAAATGTTAGGGGATTTTTGGATGCTATAAAAAAGGCCTATACATATATACATGTAAATACATGTATATGCATACATATATTCACATATATAAACACATG
>NC_051396.1:51521312-51523812 GCF_015228065.2 Penaeus monodon
CCCTCTATAATAACAACGTCAAGCCTTGCCTCTACATCACATCCTTTTCCGACTCCTGTTCCCTTTGCCCATATCCCGCCCCCCCCCCCCCCCCTTCTCCCCTCTTATTTTCTCTCCCTTCCTCTCCCCTCTGCCCTCTCTCTCTCTCTCTCTCTCTCTCTCTCTCTCTCTCTCTCTCTTATATCTCTTTCTTTCTCTCTTCTCCTTTCTTTCTCTCTCTCTCTCTCTCTCTCTCTCTCCTCTCCTCTCTTCCTTTCCTTCTCTACCTCCTCCCCTTTTCTCTCCCTTCTTCGACCCTCTCTTATTCTCCTTTTCTTCCTCTTCCTCGCACCCCCCCCCCCTTCTTTTCTCCCCCCTCTCCTCCCTCTCACCCCTCCCTACCCTACCCCTATGTCAGAGAGACGATCCTATTGATAAAGTGGGCAACGGAAGAGGATGAGGGGAAGAGGGTGAGGGGAGGGGGTGAGGGGAAGAGGGTGAAGGGAGGGGATGAGGGGAAGAGGGTGAGGGGAGGGGTGTGGGGAAGGGGGAAGGGAAGGGGGAGAGGGGGGGAAGGGGAAGAGGAATGAGGGAGTTGGTGGAGGAGAAGAGAGGAAGGAAGGAAAAGGAAAAGGAGAGGAAGAGGAGGATGGAGAGGAGATAGAAAAGAGAAGGGAGACAGATGAGTCAGAAAAGAAGAGATGAGAGAGAGAGAGAGAGAGAGAGAGAGAGAGAGAGAGAGAGAGAGAGAGAGAGAGAGAGAGAGAGAGAGAGAGAGAGAGAGAGAGAGAGAGAGAGAGGATATGGATAAGGAGGAGGAGGAGGAGGAGGGAAAGGGAGAGGCACTCGGATAAGGCAACGGAGGTGGGCAGGTGGGTTCTTGCGCGCGAGTGGGCAGTTCCTCAGTAGCGCGAGTGGGGTGGACAGAGGCAGCGAGAGAGAGAGAGAGAAAGAGAGGGACCGGCGACTAGCGCTTAAGTCCAACTACGGGCCCGAGCGTGTTAGTAATGAGGCTGTGACTTGCGGTGTTTACGTTCGTCGTTTGAGAGAATGTTACTTACCTACGTCGATTCAGAAACTGTTACTTACGTCGTTTCAGACACTGTTACTTTCGTCGTTTCAGAAACTGTTACCTACGTCGTTTCAGAAACTGTTACTTATGTCGTTTCAAAAACTGTTACTTACGTCGTTTCAGAGAATGTGATTTTTACTTGCTCTATTTTGGAGGATTTGACTGCGTGTTAGTAATGAGACTTACGGTTACCTCGGAGATTCTTACTTACGTGTTAATAATAAAATTGTTATTTGTATTACTCTTAGAGATCATTTACTTACGGTGGATTTTTTTACTTGTTGGTAATGAGGTTATTTAGAGATTATGTACTTACGTAACTTCGGAGGATTTTGACTTACGTGTTTGTAATGAAACTATGACTTGCATTACTTAGTAATGATATTATTATGAGGTTTTTACTTACGTCGCTTCAGAGACTTACTTACGCTAGGTCGGTGATTTTTTTCTTGCGTGTTAGTAATATAATTATTATGTGTGTAACTCATGGGGATTATTTACTTACGGAGGATTTTTATTCGTTAGTAATGAGACTGTGACTTCTTTTTTTTTTTACTTTACGTGTTAGTAATAGAATTGTTATTTGCGTTACTTTTAGAAATGATTTACTTACGTTCCTACGGAGAAATTTTACTTACGTGTTATTAATGATTTGCAGTTCTTTTTTTTTTACTCATGTTGTTTCAGAGACTTTTACTTACATGTGATTTTATTTTTACTTACGTTACTTTAAAAATCGTTACTTGCGTGACTTCAAATCGCTGTTACTTCAGAGACTGTTATTTGCATGTCTTAAGATTTTGTTATTTGCGTTATGTTAGAAATTTTTTGCTTCCGTTGTTTTTAAAAATGTTAATTTTGTTAAATCAGAGATTTTCATTTGCGTTACGTTAGAAATTTTTACTTACGTTGCTTGAAAAAATTGTTACCTTTCAGAGACTGTGACTTTCATTACCGTAAAAAATTGTTTCATGCGTTACTTTTTACTCTCGTGTTAGTAACGAGATATAATTTTAACAAAAAATTATTAAATATTTTGCATATAACGAATATTCTTATCTATTTTACTTCAGAGATTGTTATTTACGGTTTGTTGCGTGCGTTATTTCATATTACAGGTACATGTGTTAGAAAAAAAAATTATGTATCAATAAATTGTTACTGGCGGCGCTTGATAAATTGTTTCTGTGTTACTTGAGAAACCGTTGCTTGCGTTACTTAATTAATTAGTATTTGCGTTATTAATGTCTCCTTTATTTACGATTAATCTTGTTTTCCATTAATTAATCTTTCCGATAAAATTAGTATTTTTATTTTATTAATAATCATAACTTTAATAACGTTACGTAACAGAAATCTTCTGCACTCGTTGTTTTTTTATTTATTTATTTTATTATTATTATTATTATTATTATTATTATTATTATTATTATTATTATCATTATTATT
>NC_051396.1:51536312-51556312 GCF_015228065.2 Penaeus monodon
CTAATGTCTGCTCGGTCCTACTGATAATTCGACAAATATATATGAGTCATAGAAAAATATGTACCATATATATATATATAAATAAATAAATAGATATATACATATATTATGTATATTGTATATTTGACTATCAATTAATTAATTTATATATGGTACATATTTCTCTATGACTCATATGCACCTGTCGAATATATATATATAAATATAATATATAAATATAATAAAAATTAATATAAAATAATAATAAATTTAATATATATTTTTGGATATATATAATAATTTAAAATATAGTATATTAATATATATAATATAATATATATAAAATAGAAATAAAAATAATTATAAAATAATATAGAGTTTTGGGGGTTTTGGGGGGTGTGTGGGTGTGGGTGTGTGAATAAAACAAGGGTGATAAAAATGAGATAGATAAAGAATAGTAGTAGAAAAATATAAAAGATAAAAATAAAAGCCCACACTCTTTTCACAAGGAGAATGGGATGCACGCGCCCCCAAAAAAACGCATTTCAGAACATCCCACGCTTTTCCCCCCAAACCCTTTCAAAGTGAAAAACAAAGTCGTACTTAAATCACAGTTAAGGTGATGGGGACTTTATTTTTCGTGACCCACAGAAAAAAAGGGATGAGACGTTATCTGTCGCTCTCGGGGCTTAAAGAAAAAATGACGATTCATTTTTAAGTTGTTTTGGAATAGATAAAATTTTCCGAATTAAAAAAAAGAAATTTTAAAAGAGTCTGTAGTTCCCCCTTGGGTATAGGTAAATTGCGTAAAATAAAAAGAAAATTTAAAAGAGTTTTCTGTGGTTCATTTTTCCCCTTTCATGAGGACTCGAAAGGACGATTCAGAAGTATTTTGGATAGTTTAAAATTTTCTAAAATACACAAAAACATTTTAAGAAGAATTTGTGGGCCCTTTTGCCTAGGGCAAAGGGGATTCATGTAAATTTTTTTGGGGATAGAGAGGGAAATTTCAAAAAGATACACGAAACTTTCAAAAAAATATATATGGGGTTTCCCTTTTCCCTTTGATAAAAAACCGAACTTAAATAACGTTTCCCGTATAAATTTTTGGCAAATTAATGATTTCTAAAAAATATACAAAATGATTTTAGATGTCTGTTTTTTTTCCTTTTAGTTTGAAGCAAATGACGATTCAGTGTAAATATTTTGGATATAGATGAAATTTCTAAGATACACAAAACAGATTAAAAAAGATATGTGTAGTTCCTTTTGCCTTTGACGATTCAGTATAAATAATTTGGCTATTGAGTAAATTCTCTAAAATCCATGAAACAATATAGGAAGGGCGAAAGAAAGAAAGAAAGAAAGAAAGAAAAAAGAGAGAGAGAAAAAAAATATATATAAACTAGAACGGGTTTAGGGTCTTTGAAAAGGATGTTTAGAGGTTTATTACACCGGTTCCAGTATCAGTGCAAAAATTTTTTTTTTGGCCCGATTTTTCCCCCAAAAAATGTTTATTTTTTTCTTTTTGGGAAAACCCCAAATTTAAGCCCTGAAAAAACAATTTTTAAAGGAAAAACCCAGATTTTTTAAGTTTTAAAATTTTAAAATTTTTTTAAAATTAAAAAATACTTAATTTTTATATATATATAAATTTTTTTTTTTGTTCTTTTTTTAAACCCCTTTTGTTGAACTTTTTTTTTTTTTTTTGTGGTGTGTGGTTTGTGTGTGGGGTGTGGGGGGTTTGTGTGGTTTTTGTGTCGGGTTTTGGGGGGGGGTTTTTAATTTTTTTTTATTTTTTTTTTTATTGTTTTTTTCTTATTGTTGGGGGTTCTGGCCCCTTTTATATTTTATATATATATATTATATATAAATATAAAATATTAAATAATTCATTATTTAAAATATAATATAATATATAAAAAAAAAAATATTTTGTTTTTAAACAAAATGAAAATATATATAATATATAAAATTATTATATATTTATAATATAAAAAATTATTTTTTATTTTATTTTTGGGTGAATATATTATATATATAAGATATAAATAAAATATATAAAAATTTTATATTGGTTGGTGTTATAAAATATATATATTAAAATATATATTATATAATATATATATATAAAAAATATATAGATATATTATATATTAAATTTTATAATATATAATAATATATTTTTATATAATCTATATATATAAAAATATAAAATTATGTTTCCCGTGTTGTTAAAAAAATAAAATTTTTATATTATAATATTATATAATATATAATATATATATAAAATAAAATTTTGATATATTTTAAAATAAATATATATATATATATTTTTAATACTATTTTAATATAAAATTATATATTTTATATTTTACAATAAAATTAATATAAAAATTTTATAATAATAATATATATTTTATATATATATTATTATATAATATATATATTTTAATATTATATATATAATAATTTTTTAATATACATCACACAGTAAGGGGACCCAAACGCATGAAGACCGAAAACAATATATGCCAATCAAAAAAAAGGGAAAAAAAAAAGTAAAGGGGCGTTGCTATAAATTTGATTATAGAAACCCGGGAAAAAAACATAAGTTGCTTTTGTCGCCCAATTTCCAAGAACGCCCAAGAACCGTTATGAAAGGGAGCTCCAAACCTTTTATCATAATTTGTTGTCGGTATTCCCCGGGAAAATGTATTTCTCTTTTCGTTTTTTCAATTTCTTTTCATGCTTGGGAAAGTACGTTAGAGAGGGGTAAAAAAATTAGGGGTAGTTTTTAATTTTAAGTTAAAATACCTTTGCGATTTATCTTGTATCACTCTGATGAATGATAGAACACACAAAAACACAAACACACACAAAAACACACACAAAACCACACAAAAACACACACCCCCACAGGGAGGAGAAAAGAAAAGGGGGAGGGGAAAGGGGGTGGGGGAAAAAAGAGAGAGAGAGGGGGGGAAGAGGGGGGAAAGAGGGGGGGAGAGAGGAGAGGGGAGAGAGAGGGGGAGAGAAGATCCCCCCAAGGGGGATGGGTAGAAGCGGAGAGAGAGAAAAATGGGGTCCCAAAGAGCGCCCAGAAAAAAAATTTACAATATTTAATATATAAAAAAAATTCCCATGTAAACCCGGGTTCATGAAAAGCAAACCCCTCTGCCCAGATGCCTTTAAAAGTAAAAACCCACATAAAGCGGACAGACATCAGTAATGATGGTCCCAAAAAACTAATTTTGATAAATAGTAAAAAAAAAAAAAAAAAAAATTTTTATTAAGGAAAAGGATTAACGAAATTTTTATTGTTTTGGGTTTTTGAAACAAAAAAAAACCAGCTTTTTTTTCCGAACACAAGCAAAATTATGCCCCCTTTTTAATTTGTGTCCTAAGGGGAAATTTAATTAAATTCCATTGTTTCATTTTCGGTCGGGATGTTGATTTGCAATTTTTAAAAAAAAATCGACCCTTTTTGTTCTTTGTGAAGAAAGAAAAATATTTAAAAAAAGAGAAAAAAAAAAAAGAGAAAGAAAAAAAGAAAGGAAAGAGAGAAGATAAGGGGAAAGAAAAAAAAAAAAAAAAAAAAAAAAAAGAAAATCAAAGAAAAAAAAAAAAAAAAAAAACCAAAAAAAAAAAAAAATTTATAAGCCAAGCCCCCTTTTTCCTCAATTGTTTAAAAAAAACCAAAATAAAAAACAAATAAAAAACAAATTTAAAAACCCTTTGGCAACTGCAAAGACACCCAAAAAAGGGGGTTTAAAGGTCAAGTAGGGCAATTGAGGACCCGGGTCATGAGTAGCAGACTCCGCATGATTTCCGAAGGGTGAAGGGGGAAATTTTTAATGCAACGGTTTTATGGCAGGGGCAGCTGGCCCTCGTAAAAAATACAAGGGAGGTGGGGGGACACACACACAACACACACACCCCGCCACACAAACAACCACACACCAAAACACACACACACACACACACACACACACACACACACACACCAAAACAAAACACACCCACACACACAAATATAATAATATATATATTTTATATTTTATTATATATATATAAAATTTTATTAAAATTTTTGGGAGAAAAGGGAGAGGACGAGGGAGAGAGAGAGAGAGAAGGAGAGAGAGAGAAACAGAGACAGAGAGCGGCAGAGAAAGAGAAAGAGGGAGAAAAAAGAAAAAAAAAGGAGAGAAAAAAAAAAACAAAATCAAGCGAGAGAAAGACATAGAAAAATAAGAAAAAGGGTTTTCAACACTAGTTTTACCAATAACAGCATCATTTTAGTACGGCAAACCCTGAAAGTTCCCTGCAGGGGGCACGCACCAGACTGCCTCAAAAACGCAAAAAAAAGTTCTTTCCCACCCTTTTAAAATGGATTTTGGGGAGCTCCCCCCGAGCATCTTGAAAAACTTCCCAGCTCCCTTTAAATTTCCGTCAAAAAACCAGATGGTCACACTCGCCAAGTTATGTAAAGGGAAAATGGCACCCTTTCACGAACAAACGAAAGATGTTGCATGTTTATGTTGGGGGAAAAGATGTGTATTTTCTTTTTTGGGGATCGTCTTTCCCTTTTTGTTTTATGGTTTTTAAGGAATTTCGAGTTTAATTGAGGAGTAGAGGAAAAAAGTGGAATGAAATTTAGCAAGGACGTTAAATTTCCCCGTTTTTTCGAGTTACCCCTGGTGTTGGGAACCGTTTTTTGGTGTTTCTATTGAAAAGTAGAAAAACCTGTGTGTGTTTGAAATCTGTTTTGTTATTGTACCGGGTTTTTGAAGAAGGGGAATAAATTTGGGAGGGTAAAAGGTTTTGCTCGGTCCTACTGATTTTAATTTGACAAATATATATGAGTATAGAAAAAAATTACCCCTATATTAAAATAGATAAATTTAAAAATAATATATATTATGTATATTTTATAAGACTATTAAATTTTGATTTATATAGGGGGCATATTTTTTATGACTCAAGCAAACCGTCGAATATTATTTTATAATATATTTAATTTTAAAATATATATATATATATATATTTTAAATTATAATATATAATAATAAAATATATATATATTATTTGATATATTATAATTAATAATTATGGTTTTAATTTTATTAAAATAAAAATATATATATAATAATAAATATATATTTATATATATAAAAATAATATGTGTGTGTGTGTGTGTGTGTGTGTGTGAATATTTTACATAAACATTGTATAAATATTATATATAATATATATATAATTTTATATATATATATATAATATATTTTATAATATATAAAATATAAAATTTTTGTGTGTGTGTGTGTGGTGTGTTAATAAAATATATTTTTTATACTAATTAATTAAAATAATATATATATAATAATATATATATGATATATATAATTAGTAAAATAAATTTTATAAAATATATATATAATATAATTTATAAAATATATATATTTTTTCCCTTATATATATATATATATATAATATATTTTAATAAGTTTTATATAATATAAATAAAATATTTTAATAATATATTATATATATATTACACACACACCCACACACACACAAAACACAAACACCCACAAACACCCCACACCACACACCAAAAACACACACACAAAAACACACACAAAAAAAAAATAATATTATAAATATTTATATAAATATATATAATTTAAAATAAATATATTTTTAAAAATATTAAAATTAAAAGCATGTGTGTATATGTTTTGTATTTTATATATACATGGACATATATAATTAGGGATAATGTTGTATTTTAAACTAAAACTATATCAGTCATTCACACACACAAAATACAAAATAAACATAGTAGGGGAAAATAATCAGGTTAAAAAAAAGAGAGAGAGAGAGAGAGACCCGGGGAAAAGGAAGGGAGGAGATTGGGCAGAGAAGAACGGGAGAAAAAAGGAGAGAGAGAGAAGAGGAAAAGGGGAGGGGAGAGAGGGCCGGGGAGAGAAGAACGAAAGAGAGAGGGGAGAGAAGGGGAAAGAGAGAGGAAGAGAAAACGGGGGGAGAGGAGAGAAGGGGAAAAGGCGGGAAGAGAGAGGAGGAGGAGAGAGAGAGAGGGGGGAGGGGGAAAAGGAAGAAAAAGAAGAGAAGGAGGAGGGAGGAGGAGAGAGGGGAGAGAGAGAAAGGGAGAGCGGGGGAAAAAAGAGAGAGGAGAGGGGAGAAGGGAGGAAGGGCCGGGGGGGGGGGGGGGAGAGAAAAAGAAAAGGGGAGAGAGGAGAGAGAGAAGGAGGAGAGAAGGGGAGAAAAGGGGAGAGAGGAAAGGGAAAGAGAAAAAAAGAGGGGAGGAGAGAGAGAAGGTGAGAGGAGAGGGGGAGGGCAAAATTGGGCGGGAGGGGAGAGAAGAGAGAAGAGACCGATGGGAAGAGGGAAGGGGAGTCGAGGAAGGGGGGAGTTTAGAGAAGGGAAGGGAGAAGAAAGGGAGAAGGGAGCGAAAAAGGAGAGAAGGAGGGTAGAAGAGGGGGAGGGGGAAGGGGGGAAGAAGAGGGGAGGGGAAAAACAGAGAAAGAAAGGGGGGAGAGGAGAAAAGAAAAAGAGATGAGAGAAGGGAAAAGGAAGAGAGAAGGAGAGGTGAGAGAGGAGAGAGGGAGAAGGGGGACGGAAGGGGAGAGGAGAAGGCCGTGGGGGAGGAGAGACCGGGGAGAGAGAGGGAAGGGGAAAGAGAGGGGAGTTTTAGAGGGGGAGAGGAGAGGGGGAAGGGGGGGAGAGAGGGGGAAAAGAGGGGAGAGAGGGTGAGAGGGGGAGAGGGGAGGGAGAGAGGGGGGCGAGAGATTTTTTGGAAGAGAAGAAAGAGGGGGAGAGAGAAACGAAAACGAAAAAAGAGAGAGAGAGAGAGAGAGAGAGGAAAACCCCAGGGAGAGAGGGGAGAGGAGGAAAAGACCCGGGGGGGGGGAAAAGAAATTGGGAAGACGAGAGTGAGGGGAGGAGGGGAGGGGGGGAGGAGCCCCAGAGAGAGGGGGAAAAGAGAGGAGGGGAAGGGGAAAGGGGACGATGGGGGAGAGGAGGGGGAAAAGAGAAAAGGGGGAGAGAGGACGAGGGGAGGAGAGAGGAGGGGAGGGCGAGGAGGGAGAACCCAAGAAGAGAGAGAGGAGCCCCAGAGAGAGAACGAGGGCGGGGGAGAGGAAAGAAAAAGAGAGAAGAGGGAGAGGAGGAAAGAAGAGGGAGAAAGGGGGGGAAGAGGGGGGAGGAAGAACGAGAGGGGGGGAGAAGGGGGAGGAGGGGAGGGAAGGGAGGGAGGGGGGTGAGGGGGGAAAAGAGGGAGGAAAAAGGGAGGGGGGGGGAGGGGGAGTTTTAGGGAGGGGGGGCCCCAAGGAGGAGGAGGGAAGAGAGGGGGAGGGGGAGTGGAAAAGAAAGGGGGGAAGGGAAAGAGGGGGAGGAGGGGGAGGGGTCGGGAGAGAAGGGGAGGGGGAGAGGGAGAGAGAGAGGGTTAGGGAGGGGATGGGGGGGAAAAAAGAGAGAGGGGAGAGGAAAGGGGGCGAGGAGTTTGGGGGGGAGGGAAGAGGGGAAAAAAGAAAAGGAGAGGGGGGGGGAGAGAGAAGAGGGGAGGGGGGGAGAAAAGAAAAAAGAAAAAAGGCCCGGGGGGGGGAGAGGGGGGGAGAGGAGGAAAAGGGGGGGGGGGAGGGGAGAGAGAGAGCGGGGAGGAGGGGAGGGGGGGGGAAAAGAGGGGGGAGAAGGAGAGGAGAGAGAGGGGGGGGAGAGAGGGGGGGGGAGGGAGAGGAGTAAAAGGGGTTTGGGGGAAAAAGGGGAAAAAAAGAAAAGGGTTTTAAAAGGATTGGGGGGGGAAAAGGGGAAGGGAGGGGGAGAGAGAGGGGAGGGGAGAGAGGGAGGGGAAGGGGGGGGCGAGGGGGGAGGAGGGGAGGGAGGAAAAAGGGGGAGAAGAGGGAGAGAATTTTGAGAGAGTTCCGGGGGGTTTTGAGGAGAGGGGAGGAAAAAAGAGGGAAGAAAAAGGGGAGAAAAGGGGGAGATGAGGGGAAAAGGGAGAGGGAGAGGGGGGAGAGACGAGAGGAGAGGGGAGGGGGAAAAGGGGAGAGGGAAGAAGGGAGGGGAGAAGAGGGGAGAGAGGGTGAGAAAGAGAACGAAAGAGAGGAAGAAGAGAGGGGGAGAGAGCGACGGGGGAGAGGAAAGGAGAGGGAGGGGAAGAGAGAGGGGAGGAGAGAAGAAAGGACGAAGGGGGAGAAGAGAGAAGAGAGAGGAGAGGAGATTTAGAGGGGAGGGTAAGCGGGAAAGAGGAGAGAGAGGAAAAAGAAGAAAAAGAGGGGGGAGAGCGGAGGAAAAAAAGGAAGCGAGAGGGGAGAGAGGTGGGAAAGAGAGGGGAGGGTTTTCAGGAGGTTTTATTTAGAGAGAAGAGAGGGGGGGAAGAGGGAACCCAAAAAAAAGGGGGGAAAAGAGAGAGATTTTAGAGAGAGAGGGGGAGAGAAAGGGAAGGGGGAAAAGAAAGAAAAGGGGGAGAGGAGAGAGAGAGAAAAGGGCGAGGGGGGAGAAGGAAGAGGGGAGAGACCGAGTTTTTAGAGGAAGGGGAGAGTCTTTGGGGGAGAGCCCCAGGGGACGAACCCCCTTTGGAGAGAGAAGGGGGGCCAGAAGGGGAACCAAAAGGGGGAACGAAAGCGGGGAGAAGGAAAAAGGGGGAGGGGAGAGAGAGAGGGGGAGAGAGGGGGGGCATTAAAAAGAGAGGGCCCCAGAGATTTAAAAACCCAAAAAAGAGACCCCCGAGGAGGACGAAAGGGGGGAACCCGGGGGAAATTTTTCCCCCCCGGGGGGGGGGGGGGGGGGAGGAGAAAGGGGGATTCCCCGGGGGGGGAGAGGAAGAGGGGATTTTCCCAGGGGAGAGAGAGAAAATTTTGGAGAGGGCCCCCTGAGGAAACGAAAAAGAAAGGAAAGAGAGAGAGAGGAGAGAGAGGATTAGGGAGAGAGAGGGGGGAACTGGGGGAGGGGAGGAGAAGAGAGATGGAAGGGGGGAGGGTGAGGAAACGGAGAGAGAAAAGGGAAAAGAGAGAACCCCAAAGATAGAGAGAGCCCGAGAATTTTGGACAGGTGAAGAGAGAGTTTTTTAGAGCGAGGGAAAAATTTTGGGGAGAGACCGAAAAATTTTCCGGGGAGGGGGGAAAAATGAGAGAGAGAGGGGAGAAGAGCGAGAGAGGGGGGGGGAGAGAGAAAGGGGGAAAGAGAGGGAGAGAGGAGAGGGGAGGAAGGAGGGAGAGGAGAGAGAGAGGAGAGAAAAGGGAGAGGGGAAAAGGGTGAGGGAGGAGGGGAAAGAGAGAGAAGAGGAGAGAGAGAAAAGAGAAGAAAAAACGAGAGGAAGGGGGAGAGAGAGAGAGAAGGGGAAAGAGAAGAAAGAGAGAGGGGATGAGAAAGAGAGAGAGAGAGGAGAAAGGGGGAGAGAGGGGAAACGGGAAAAAAAGGGGGAGGGGAGAGGAAGAGAAAAGGGGAAGGGGGAGGGAAAGGGAGAGAGAGGGGAGAGAGAGAGAGAGAGGGGAGGGGGGAGAGAGAGAGAGGGGAGAGAGATTTTAAGGGGAAAAGAAGGGGAGGGAGACGGGGGAGAGAAAGGAGGCGGGAAAGAGAGAGGAGGGAGGGAGAGAGGAAAAGAGAGAGGGCGAGAGAGAGAGAAAGAAAAAAGAGGGGGAGAGAGGAGAGGGGAGAGGAAAGGGAAAACCCCCCAGGAGACGGGGGGAGGAGGAGAGGGGGGCCCTTTTTTTGAGAGAGAGGGAGAAAAAGGGAGAGGGGAAGGAGGGCGAAAAAATAAAAGGGAGGAGAGGGGAGAGAGGAAACCCGAGATGGAGAGGGGGGAAGAGAAAGGGGAGAGGCCCAAGAGAGGGGAGGAGAGAACCAGGGGGGGGGAAAGAGAGGAGAGAGAGGGAGAGGAAAATAAGAGAGGAGAGGAGGGGAGAGAGGGGGGAAAAGGGGAGGGAGAGGCGAAAAAAGAGAGAGGAAAAAACGGGGAGAGAGGGGAGAGAGAGGGGAGAGAGAGAGAGAGAGGAGAACAGAGAACGAAAAGAGAGAGAGAGAGAGAGAGGGAAGAGAGAGGGGGAGAGAGAGGAGAACGGAAAGAAGGGGAGGAGAGAGGGGAGGGGGAGAGAGAGGGGAAGGAAAAAGGGGAGAGGAGAGAGAGAGAGGGGGGAGGGGGGGCGAGAGGGGAGGGGGGAACGAAAGAGAGAGGGGAGAGAAAGACGAGAAGAGAGGGGAGAAAAGAGAGAGAGAGATTTAGAGAGAAAGGGCGAAAGAGAGAGCCCAAAGAGAGGAGAGACAGAGGGGAGAGAGAGGGTGAAGAGAGAGAGAGAGAGGGAGGAGCCGGGGGAGAACGAGAAAAGGGGGAGGAGAAGGGGAGAGGGGAGAAAGAAAAAGGGGAGAGGGAGAAGAGGAGAGGAGAGAGGCCCAGAGGGGAGAGAACGAAAGAGAAAAGAGAGGAGGGGGGGGAAGGGGAAAGGGGAGGGGGCCACCCCCCCGAGGAAAGGAGAACCAGGAAACCCACAATGAGAGGAGAGGGGGGGAGAGAGAGAAGGGGGCGATGGAAAAGAAGAGGAGAGAGAGAGAGGGGAGGGGGAGACCGAAAAGAGCCCGAGACGGGGCCCCCCCCCCCCAAGAGAGGAGAGAAAAGGGCGGGGAGAAACCCCCCCCCCCGAGGACGAAAACCCCCCGAGAAAGGGGGGACCCAACCCCCAGAGGGGGAGAGGAGAGAGAAGAGAAGAGAGAAAAAAAGAAAAAGGGGGGGGAGAGACGGGGAGAAACACCCCCGAGAGGAGGAACCCAAAAGAAAGGGGGAGAGAGAAGAGAAAGAGGAAAAAAAAGAGAGAGAGAAGAGAGAGGGGGAGAGGGGGGGAGAGGAGAGAAGAAAAGGGGAAGAAAGAGAGGAGGGGAGAAAGGGGAAGAGAGGGGAGATAGAGAGGAGGAAGGGGGAGAGAGAATTTGGGGAAGAGAGAGAAGAGAGAGAGAGGGAGGAAAAAGAGGGGAGAGGGCGACGAGAGGAGAAACCGGAAAAGAGCAGAGGGAGAAAAGAGGAGGGAGAGCCCAGAGAGAATTTTCCCCAGAAAAAGAGAGAGAGAGAGAGGGGGAGAGAGGGGAGATGAGGGGGAGAGAGGAGAGCGAAAAAAAGAGAGAGAGGGGAGAGAGGGGGGGGGGGGAAGGAGAGAGAGAGAGAGAGAGGGGAGAGAGGAGAGAACGAAAAGGAGAGAAAAGAGAGAGAGGGGGAGAGGGCAGAGAGAAAGGGCCCGGGGGAGGAGAGAGGGGACGAGGAGAGGGGGAGGAGAGAGAGAGAGAGGGCGAAAGAGAGAAGAGAGAGAGAACCCCGGGGAAAGAAAAAGAGAGAGAGAGGAGAGAGGGAAAAAATGAGAGAGAGAGAGACAGAGACAGAGAGGGAGGGGGAAGGGGGGGCGGGGAAAAGGAAAAGAAAGATGGGGGAGACCGAGAGAGGAGGAGAGAGAGAGGAGAGAGAGGGGAGAAAAAGAGAGAGGAAAGAGAGAGAGAGAGAGGAGAAGGCCGAACCCAAAGAGGGGAAAAACGGAGAAGGGGGGAAAAAAAAAAAGAGGACCGGCCTTTGGAAAAAGGGAAAGAAGGGGGAGGGGAGAAGAGGCGAAAGGCGAAGGGGGGGGGGGGGGCCCGGGGGAGAAAGAGGAAAAAAAAACAAAAAACAAAAAAAACAAAAAAGAGGGGGGGGAGGGAAGGAGAAGGAAACGGAAGAGAGAAACGGAGAAGGAAAAGAAAGGGAAGAAAACCCAAGGGGACCCAGAGAAGAAGGGTAAGGGGGAAAGAACGGGGAAAGGAAAAGGGGAAAAGGAAAATTCCGGTGAAGGAGGGAAAAAAAAAAAAAAACAAAGGGGAAACCGAAGGAGGGAAAGAAAATTTTATTAAGGAATTTTTAAAAAAACAAACAATTTTTAAAAGGAAAAGAAAAAAGAGGGGGGGGTGGGAAAAAAAGGGAAAAACGGGAAAAGAAAAGGGGGAAAAAAAGGTTTTCCCCCCCAAAAGAAAGGAAAGGGGGCCCCAAAAAGGGGAAGGCCAAAAGGGGAAGGGAAAAAAAAGAGAAGGAAAAAAAAAAAAAATAAAAAAAAAATGAACCCAAAAGGGAAACAAAAAAAAGAAGGAAAAAATTCAGACGGAAGAAAAAAAAAAATTTTTAAAGAGCAAAGAAAAGGAAAAGGGAGGAATAGTGAAAAAAGATTAAACCGGGGAAAAAGAGAACCCCCAAAAAAGGGAAGGGGAAATACCCCCCCAAAATCCAAAAAAAACCAAAAAAAAAAAAAAAACCAAAAAAAAAAAAAAAAAAAAAAAAAAAAAAAAAAAAAAAAAAAAAAAAAAAAAAAAAAAAAAAAAAAAAAAAAAAAAAAAAAAAAAAAAAAAAAAAAAAAAAAAAAAAAAAAAAAAAAAAAAAAATTTTTTTTTTTTTTTTTTTTTTTTTTTTTTTTTTTTTTTTTTTTTTTTTTTTTTTTTTTTTTTTTTTTTTTTTTTTTTTTTTTTTTTTTTTTTTTTTTTTTTTTTTTTTTTTTTTTTTTTTTTTTTTTTTTTTTTTTTTTTTTTTTTTTTTTTTTTTTTTTTTTTTTTTTTTTTAAACCTTCCCCCCCCAAAAACCACACAAAACAACCCCACCTAAACCCCCACCCCAAAACAAACAAAAAAACCCCAAAAAAAACCACACAAAAAAACCCACACACCACCCCCACCATAAAAAAAAAAAACAGGGGGGGGGGGGGGTGAAAGAGGCAGAACAATACATAAAACAATACAACAACATTTGGATTTGGGATGTCCGTAGTTGTTCAGTATAGGTACTGGTAGTAGTTAGATTTTTTTTTTATTATGTTGGTAGACATTTGTGATTACCATTATTATCACCGCGGTTACAGCAATAGTACCATTATGCTCACCCAGCATTGTAATGAATAATATTATTTAATCCCTTTAATTCTTGATAACGTGAAATGAAAAGTTAATCCGGTGTAGGATCTTAACTTTTCATTTCACATTTCATAATCGGTTTCATTACAACTGGCATTTGAAGATTAAATCCTCTTATCAGTTGCAACGTTTTAAATTTATTTATCTATTTATTATTATTATTTTTTAAAGATAAAAGATGCTATGTGTGTCACTTCACTTCCCATTTTCTGTGGAAAATCCCGTTTTCTTTAACTCCTCACGTGTGTTTTTTTTTCTTATTCATTTACGCTTTTGGATGTATATAGTTATGTTGTTTCTTCCTCTCCTCTGTTATGTCTCTTTTTATTATTATTCCGATATTTTTTTTCGTATATCTACCGACTTCGTTTAATGTTTGAATTATTATTATTATTACAAATCAAAAAACAAATATCTCATAAACTGGCATTTAAGTCTTTCTAATGACAGTGACCATACACTTCATGATTCGGTTTAAGATAAATCAAACCAAATCTTAACTGCAGCTTATCTGCATATAATCTTATCTGCATATAATGCCTGTAGGTAATCAGTGAACTCAAGATTAACCGAACAAGATGAATGCGCGATGTTTGCACACACACACACACACACACACACACACACACACACACACACACACACACACAACACACACACACACACACACAACACAAACACACAACCACAAAAACAAACAAAAACACACACAAACACACACACAACACACAAACAACACATATACACAAACTTGTACACACTAACACAGTTCCATAGATAAACATAAAAATATAAACATTTCCATGAGAACTATCAATCAGAAATCCCTACAAATTTCTTGCTGTAATAATCCTCATGTAATCTCACAAGACAGGTAAGTTCCGATAACAATGTGTGATGAAACGCGGTAGCCATATAACACGAGAGACAAGTTAGTAATGAAGATGTAAGTCCTATTCGAAAATTCATTTACCACACACATAAACACACACACACACACACACACGCATATATGTATATAAATATAAATAAATAGATAAATAAATAAATAAATAAATATATATATATATATATATATATATATGGGTGTGTGTTTTGTGTGTTATGTGTGTGTGGTGTGGTAGCGTGTATTGTCTATGTGTACGTATTTGTTCATGTAATTATTAATGCATGTAATGAAACATGTTATGAAGATGTAGAAAATAAAACCTTACTAAAACGTATTTTTTCATCAATCAACTTACTTCTATCAGTAATGAACACTCTTCATTAGGAAATAAGGAGACATAAAACAATTATTCTATTACAATATATATATATAATATATATATATTTTTTATTTTTTTTTTTTTTTTTTTTTTGTGTGTGTGTGTGTGTGTGTCTAACGGGAAACGAGCGTATGCATCGTTTCTTTGCCTCGTTAAAGGGATACTTAAGTAAAACCGGGTCAACACATCCGGTAGTTGGTGCAGGTTGTGGTATATCTCTTTACCAATGGCACCGTGGAGATTAGAGCGTAAGTACATTGTTCGGTTGGCATTTTTCTTTATTTTTTTTTTCAGATATTTTTTTTTTCTTCTTGAGAGAGAGAGAGAGAGAGAGAGAGAGAGAGAGAGAGAGAGAGAGAGAGAGAGAGAGAGAGAGAGAGAGAGAGAGAGAGAGAGAGAGAGAGAGAGCGGGCTGGTACACAGAGGTACATTTTCTTTTGCTGACTATTTATAAAATGTTATTTTAGATAACATAAGGAATAACCAGCATATTGATACTCAAGGATATATATTAAAACGTGCATGATTATTTCTGCAATCGGGGATAATTCCCTAATGCACAGTTGAAACTTAACTATGCATATAATTATACACAAACGTTAATATGACAATATAAGTCTGATTATCAAATATTCCCTACATTATAGAACTGAACAGTGAAGGAGAATGCGGAAAAATAATTACGTTGTAATAAGATTGGTTTTGAACGATTTCGCGTGTGGATTGTTCATCATCGAACAGAACAAATCGCCCGCGCAGGTAATTGCAATGTACCCCCCCCCCTCCTCGTTAACTGACAGGCCAAGGAGTACAGACATGTGGTTTTCTTACATCAGGTAAAAAAAAAAAAAAAAAAAAAAAAAAAAAAAAGTAAGGCTCCGTAACTATACAAACATCGAAATACCTTTTTTTTTTTTTTTTTTTTTTTTTTTTATCTGTTGTTTGTTTCTTCATTCTCTCTCTCAACTCAGAAATTTCTCTTTTTCTATTTTTTTTTTCTTTTTTTTTCTCTTAGTCTTTTCTTCTTCGTCACATTCTTGGAAACCATCCCAGTCGGCGCTATGGCTAAGGCCAACTGGCGGCGACTACCCCCGACCACCGTCTTTGTTTGGGATTGACTTTTGGCGGGATCGGCGGTATGCCAGCGATTTCGGGGTAGTGGGAATGGAAGTGGAGGTGGAGGTGGAGGTGGAGGTGGAGGTGGAGGTGGAGGTGGAGGTGGAGGTGGAGGTGGGGGTGGAGGTGGGGAGTGGGGGTGGGAGGTGGGGGGAGGTGGAGGGGGGTGGAGGGGAGGTGGAGGGCAGGGTTGGAATAGGTGGGGAGTGTTGTTCGGAGATGGGTTGGCGGAGGTGGAGGGAGGGGATAGGAGGTGGAAGGAAGGGGGGAAAAGGTGGGAAGATGGAGGAGGGTGGAGGAAGGAGGAGGGGAGGAGGTGGATGAAGAGGGGTGAAGAGAGAGAGGGGGAAGAGGGGAAGGAGAGGGGAAGAGGTGGGAAGAGGAGGTGGATGAGGGGGAGGAGGGTGAGGGGGCGGGGGGGAGGTAGGAGGAGGGACCTATTTGGGGGTGAGTTCCATTCGCTCGCTCATTTTCGTTTATCTTGTATGAGGAGGGGAGGAAAGGGCGAGGAAGAGGAGAACAAGAAATGGAGGAAAGAGATGTGAGATTCAGAGAGGTGGAAAGCACTCGACTCGGAGATGGGTGAACATGATGTTGCGGTTAACGTCTCTGGTGGTTCTCAACTCACGACAAAGCACACAGACACAGACGACACAAACCACACAGAAGGAACAACACACACACACACAACCGACACAACAAAGGAAACAAGAGAGTATATAGATATAGTGATATGTATATAAGTATATAGATGATATATAGAATGAAAGGAGGTACTATATTAGGCCATGATGTTAATCCGCTCTTATGTATTGTTATATATATTGCGGGTGGATAAAGTACAGATGAAAACAATAAAGAATATGTTGTGTAAGAATTGAAGATTAGAGGATAGTGCGAAAGCATCTCGCCTTCGATATTGGTTTCCCTTTGTTTGTTTCGGTCTCTCCGTCTCCGTCTGTTTCTCAACCTCACTACACAAACACGCACACACGCACACACGACCGCACACACACACACACACACAACACACAAACACACACACACACACACACACACACACACACACACTATATATATATATATATATATATATATATATATATATATATATATATATGATATATACATATATATGATATATACATGTCTATATATATTATAGATACATATTAGTATATGTATATAATATGTATATATATATGTGCGGATTTTTAATATATATATACTAATATATATATATTATAGATAGATATATATATATTATAGTAATGATAGATAGATAGATAGATGATAGATAGATGATAGATAGATATATATGATAGATATAGATAGATAGATATATTCATATATATGTATATACATGTATATGAGTAATATATATATATATATATATATCTAATATATTATATCATATATATTATTATATGTATATATGTGATATAATAATATATATTATATATATAATATATATATATATATATAATACTATATATATATAATATATACTATAATATAATAATAATAATAATAAAAATAATAATAATAATAATAATAAAATAATAATGCAGTGATGCAATGACATAGATAAATAGTATCCTTCCCTAACCAAGTCTCGAACTTTTGCCGCTTCAGATGTGACCCAGAATGACAATACTAAACATACCTGGAACGACAGAGGTTCAACGCCTGGTCAGGGAGGGTTGTTATGAATATATATATGTGTGTGTTTGTTTACTGCTTATCCGCATTCTGTTCTCCTTTCGGCCGCCGTAGCGTTCACTCTTTCTATAAATTCGTGACATTTAATGGTCGTATATCCAGTTACAAAGTCAACTATCTGTAATTAGAAGTAAAAGGGTCTTATCATTACTGAATATCCTCCAATCAATGCTATCACAACAAGCTGACTCGAAATTATGAAAATTACCATCGATTTGCAGTATAAGTATAAGAGAAAAGATGAGAACTGGTACCAACAGATAAACATTAAGTTTTACCTGCTGGTAGATAACAATATCAATGGTAAATTTAGGTTATCATGTTATATATTGATAACTGACCCTTGTGATGACCAACAAACAGGTAGATAACTACCAGTGCTTAAAGTAACTCTTATTTTGTGAAGTTTCGATGCAGTTAAGACAGATCACCATTCGTAAAATAAGAAAAGGGAAGGAAAGGAAGAGAAAAGAAGAAGAGGAAGAAGAAGGAGGAAGAGGAAGAAGAAGAAGAAGAAGAGGAAGAGAAAGAGAAAGAGAAAGAGAAAGAGAAAGAGGAGGATGAGGATGTGGAGGAGGAGGAGGAGGAGGAGGAGGAGGAAAAGAAGAAGAAGAAGAAGAAGAAGAAGAAGAAGAAGAAGAAGAAGAAGAAAAAAGAAAAAGAAGAAGAAGTAGAATAAAGGAAAACGCTAGAAGTTAGTGCAATCCGTTGGTGACAAATATAGTTATAAATGCGCATCATATTACAGTGCCCCATGTAAGAAGGTCCTTGGGTTGGCAACTACGTTACCTATTAGAGATAACAACTTTATTTTCACTGGTAACCGGCTTGACTGTGAACCGCAATTTAGTGCTATGACTTAACATTAATATTCTTTCCTAATGATCCTTAGCACCACTTGCAATACATTACAGAAACATTATATTGAAATTTATCTGTCAGTTATTCTGTTTATTTTTATTATTAAACAGTGATAGGCAACAAATGTCATTGTTTGGTTAAATAAGATAAAGGTAAAACCATTGGAGACTTGTTTTGCAACATTTTTTTTTTTTAAGAAACTGTTTCCAACTGTACTGTCAGGAAATGATTTTCGTGATTTTCATAAGAATGTAAAAACTTCTCTCTCTCCTTCTCTCTCTCTCTCTCTCTCTCTCTCTCTCTCTCTCTCCTCTCTTCTCTCTCTCTCTCTCTCCTCCCTCTCTCTCTCCCTCCCTCCCTCTCTCTCTCTCTCCCTTCCTCCCTCCTCTCCCTCTCCCTCCCTCCCCCCTCTCTCTCTCTCCCTCCCTCCCTCTCTCCTCTCTCTCCCTCTCCCTCCCTCTCCTCTCCCTCCCTCCTCTCTCTCTCAGCCTTCTTTTCTTCTCCCTCACTCCTTCTTCTCTCTGTCGTAACTCTGGCTGCTCTACTCCTGACGCCATCCCTCCCTCCCTCCTCCCCTCCCTCACTCTCTCTCCAGACCTTTCTTTACTTCTCCCCAAACCCTGTTCGTTCTTGTCGTGAAGGGGTGGGGTGGTGGTTGGGCGTAGGATCGGACACTAGGCCCTTGTAGGGTAGTCTCGCCTACATCTTTCATGGTTCTTCTCTCCTTTCCTTTCATCTTTCTTCGTCCCATTTACTGTTCGCTTATCCTAATCGTCGACAATTTTTTTTTTTTTTTTTTTGCTCTTTTCGCCCAAATGTTTTACTATAGTGTCATATGACCTTTGATGTCTGGCACATTTTTTTTTTTTTTTTTAATCATTGACTATTTAATTTCTCTTTCTTGCTTTCTATAACTTTCTTGACCTACTTGTCGTAAAAATAATAATAATAATAATATTTTTTTTTGTCGTTGCGCCGTCCTTTTGTAAAGTCGTATTCTTTTCCTGTGTGTGTGTGTGTGTGTGTGTGTGTGTGTGTGTGTGTGTTTATGTGTGTGTGTGTGTGTGTGTGTGTGTGTACATGTGTGTGTGTGTGTGTGTGTGTGTGTCTGTGTGTGTGTTTATGGTGTGGTGTGCGTTTGTGTGTGTGTCTGTGCGTGTGTGTGTGTGTGTTGTGTGTGTGTGTGTGTGTGGTGTGTGTGTGTGTGTGTGTGTACATGTGTGTGTGTGTGTGTGTGTGTGTTGTGTGTGTGTGTGTGTAATGTGTGTGTATGTGTGTGTGTGTTTGTGTGTGTGTGTGTGTGTGTCTGTGTGTGTGTGTGTTTTGGTGTGTGTGTGTGTGTGTTGTTTTTGTGTGTGTGTTGGGGGGGTTTTTTTTGTGGTAGGGGTGCCTGCGCGTATGTTTGTATGTGTGCAATAAACATCATTGCAAAGAATGACTTAGGAAACGCTAAAATCTTATAAAGCAGACGATAATAATGCAATATTAATACATTAAGCGCTTAGCCAGACGACTGAGGAGAATGATGCCAAGGAGAAACTCTTTTAAATCTTTATTAAGAGATTTGCAAGATCGAGCGCACATTTTTTCCTGCTTGCACAATCTTGCACATTCATTCAGCGCTAAACAAGTTGCAACGTATACATATATTTTCTTTCTTTTTCTTTATTTTTAATATCTTTATCTTTTTTTTTACGAGTAAATAAACACAGAAAGATATATCAGATAAAAATCAAACATCTTTATATTTTTGTATTTTTCTTTAGTTACCGCTCACCTGATATCCATTTTCTATACGTGTTTATTAATATTATCGGGGTAACTATTTTTGTCCGGTTTAGGTCTTAAAAACCAACATTTCAATTCGTTATTACACGAAAGGATGGGAAATCATTAAACGAAATATTATCAACAGTTCACAGCGGCCTTGCTATCTTGTAATATTTATCTACTGTCGCTTGTCAACCTCATTTTTTTTTTTTTTTTTTGAAATTTGATATTACATGTACGGATATATGGCGAGGGAGGGAGGGAGAGAGGGAAAGAGGGAGAGAGAGAGAGGGAGGGAGAGAGGGAGGGAGAGGGAGGGAGAGAGGGAGGGAGCGGGAGGGAGAGAGTTAGGAAGGA
>NC_051396.1:51567853-51572311 GCF_015228065.2 Penaeus monodon
TCCCAAAACTTTTTTCTTTTTGTTTTCCTTGTCCTGCTCTTTTCTTTTAACCTAAGTCTCAAAAAACGCTAACCTTAAATTAACCAATTTAAATACACTATGCAATTGCTTTTAACCCTTGCATGTTGATTAAATGGCGTTTTCACCCTGTGCACTATATGCTTTATCTCTCTCTCTTCTTTTCTTTTTCTCTTCTCTCTCTCTCTTCTCTCTTCTCTCCCTCTCTCTCTCTCTTCTCTCTCTCTCTCTCTCTCCTCCTCTCTCTCTGTCTTCTTCTTTGTCTCTCTCTTTGTCCTCTTTCTTCTCTATTTCTATTATCTATCTATCTAGCTAGTTGCTAGCTATCTTTCTTCTATCTATCATTCTCTCTCTCTCTCTCCTCTCTTCTATCTATCTATCTATCATCTATCTTTGTTCTCTTTTATCTCTATCTCTATCTATTTAGCTATCTATCTATCATCTTTCTGTTTATCTATCCATCTCTCTCTCTTCTCTCTCTCTCTCTCTTTCTCTCCTCTCCCCTCTTCTCTCTCTCTCTCTATCTCATTTTTTTTACGTGACAAGACGTAGCGTATGACATTAAATGTGTGAAATAATGAAACTTCCTTTAAGAAACATAAAACTACTAAATTTTATGATGAAAAATACATGAATATGAAACTTTGAAATTAATTAAGAACTCTGTTAAGTTTGCATGTTATCATTATTTTTGCAACGTTGATATGGCCCAACTTGTAAGCATGAAAACCACTATACAATTAAGTAAAATACGTAAGTTATCTCAAAATAAACAGTAAAGTTGTTTGCGGATAAGATGAACATATTATATGAATAAATCCTAATTTTCTTTATATAATAAAAGATGTCTCCTTATCTTAATATTTACATAAAGAAACACTTTTGTTCTATATCATATAGGAAATAATAATATAAGTTGAATTTTTTTTATTATTTTTATCTTTTTTTATCTATTTTATCTTTTTATTTATCTACTTATTAGGTTGTATTTTCCCTTTTGTGTTATAAAGGCTCATATCAATTTTTGTTTGACAATATTGACAAATTTTTTCCATGCAGTGAAAAGATATTTTAAATATTTGATTTTACTCTTACAGTCGCATTCAAAATCAGGTGGATTTAAGGTTCTTTATTTAATCTGTCAGCCCCTTTCTCCCTCTCTCTCTCTCTCTTTCTCCCTCTCGCTCCGTCTCTCTCTCTCTCTCTCTCTCTCTCTCTCTCTCTCTCTCTCTCTCTCTTCCCTCTCTCTCTCTCTCTCTCTCTCCCCTCTCTCTCCTTTCTCTCTCTCAAACCACACACACACACACACACCCACCCAACACACCCACACACACCACACACACCACACACACACACACACCACACACACACACACAACACACACCACACACACACACACACACCACACACAAAACACACACACACGCAACGCACGCACGAACTTCCCGGAACTGTTTTCAGAATTCCGCCATGGGAAGGAAGAGACGCCACTGTCCTTGTACAGTTATGCGCAGATCATCTGATTGAACACAGTAGACCATGTGGATGCGTGTCCAACATCACACGTGCACACAAATACGCACACGCACACATACAAAAACACACGTTTTGTCGTCGAGAAGAATATCAAGGGTTTTCAGGTTCATTGGGTCCGTTACTCTACCAAACGTCTCGGGTGATGCTGCAAACGACTAGAACGTATTCAACTTACATTGAAGGCTATGATTTATAGATTCAATAACATTACTTACTACGAGCACAGTTTCTTTCTCAATGTATATGATTAAGAAAAAAGAAGAAGTTTGTTCTTAACTTTGATAAAAGAAAGGATTTTAAGACGTATAAAAAATGTGCATCTGAAAGATATCGTTGATTTCAGTGTCATAAAATAGTTTAGCTAAATGTACTTGGGGAGATTCTGCGTGTGTTGCTTTAAATAGAACAAGTTACAACAACTCAAAATAGCTTAATGTAATCAGCTCTGAAGGCTTGGGTCTTTAAAACTGTGTAAATGAAAATATAATTCTTAATTCAAAGCACAACGAAGGCCCTAATTTCTGAGAATGGACCATTAGTTTTGTACGTTTCCATACACACACACATACACACAGCTACACACACACACACACACACGCACACACACACACACACACACACACACACACACACACACACACACACACACACACACACACACACACACACATACATAAACACGCACAAACGCAGATATGAATGTGTGTATAAGATATCTAGTTCCTTTTCACTCTGACTTTGGCCCCAACACGCTCATGACGGTACTCAACCTCAGCTAAGTTAACTGAGTGGAGCTGCCCTGGACCTTGTGATTGCAAAGCTTATGCTTCCTCTATTGCAAATGCCAATTAGAGTCAAATTCCAGTGCTTTGTGCTTTGAGTGTGTGTGTAGATATAGTTATAGATATAGATATAGATATATAGATATATTACATATATGTGTGTGTGTGTGTGTGTGTGTCAGAGTTACAGAACTCGATCAAAACAAACGGGTAAATGGCCGTCTGGGCGAGGAGACGCCTCTGTCGCGAAAAGCGCTGACGCGGACCGGCAGGTGGCAGGTCCGCTGTCCGCGCCTGCCGAAGGAGTCGCGGCCGGCGGCCACTCGGCGCCCGGGGAGCGTGTTTGGCCGCGTGGGTGAGCAAAACAGACATATGCACATGCATACGCGCACGCACAACGTATACCCCGACAAAACACACACATACACACCACCCACAACACACAACACACCCCACACAACACACACACACACACACAACCCACACACACACATATAAAATAATATATATAATATAATATAATATTATATAGATATATAATAATATTATATTATATATATGTCATATATGCGCATATTCGTTGTGTGTGGTGTGGGGTGTAGTATATATATATATATAATATATATATTATATAATATATAAAATATATATATAGTGATAGATAGATAATAGATAGATAGAATAGAAGTATATAGATATATATATAGATAGATATATATAGAAATTTAATATATGGATATGATATATATATATATATATATAAAAATATATATATTTTAAATTAAGAATAATACGAATAATTAATATATATATTTAAGATATATATATAATTTATATATATATAATTTTAAAATTTTATAAAAAGATAATAATATAATATATATATGCAAGTATATATATATATACATAAATATATACATATATAACATATAATATATAAGAACAGTATTTTTTTTCCGACTTTGACCGCCCGCATGCTCATGACAGTATTCAACCTCAGCTGAGTTAACTGCGAGGGGCTGCCTCAATTGGGAATTTCCCGCAGATTGTGGTTCCCCTGCTGCCTGCCAGTGGAGTCGGAAAAACCTGGGCTTTTAAACATAAGTATGTATGTGGGTATGTGTGAGTTTGTGGTGCAATAATATACATGCATACGGAAAACACACACACCACACACACCACACCACACACACATACACAACCACACACATATACACACACAACAATACACACACACACACACACACACACACACACACACACACACATAAAATATATATATATATATATATATATAAAATATATCATATTTTATTATATATATATAAAATATATATATAAAACATATATATATATATATATAATATATATATATATATATATATATAGATATGTTATATATACATACATAATACACTACAATAATACATGCATACATACATACACACAAAACACACACACATACACACACACTCAGATATATAATATATATATATATATATATTTAATATATTATATATATATATATATATATATGTGTGTGTGTGTGTGTGTGTGTTGGTTTATATATATATATATATATATATATATATAATATTTTATATATAATATAATATATATATATATAGGAAAAATTATGAGCGTGAAATAATTGCCTGCAGAGCCTGGAAGTAATCTAATGGTTGATGCTATATATAATATATATATTATATATATATATAATATATTTTATATATATATATATATATAAAATATATATATGTGTGTGTGCGGGTGGGTGTGTTTTGTGTGTTTTGTGTGTGTGTGTGGTGTGGTGTGTGTGTGTTGTGGTGTGTGCGTGGTGCGTGCGTGCGTGCGTGCGGTGTGTTGCGCGCGCGATAAATAGGAAGAGCGATAGCATCAACCATTACATTACTTCAAGGGGCTCTGCAGGAAATTTATTTACACGCTCATAATCTCCCAACACACGCGAGAAAAAATTCTTCACAAATCACAGTTACAGAACTCGTCCAAGACGCACAAAAACAGACGAATAAATGGCCGCCTGGGCAGGGGAGACGCCTCTGTCGCGAAAAAAGCGCGACGCGGCCCCGGCAGGGCGGGTTCCGGTGGCCCCCCGGGC
>NC_051396.1:51582411-51584911 GCF_015228065.2 Penaeus monodon
TTGGCGATGCGTGTTGTTATTTTTGTAATGGTGTCTGTATGGGGTTGATTTTGTCATGTTGTTTTTTGTGATTGTTGGCGATGCGTGTTGTTATTTTTGTGATATTGTTTATATGTTGTTAATCTTATAATGTCACTTTATAATGTTATTTTTATGACGTGTTGTTATTTTTGTAATGGTGTCTGTATGTTGTTGATTTTGTCACGTTAATTCTATAATGTTATTTTTGTGATTGTTGTCGATGCGATGTTTTTTTTATATATTGTTAATTTTATATCTTCACAGTATAAGAGATGCTTCATGTGTGAAATATTTATTTCTTTTATACTGAACACTAATTATAACATAATAATTACCAATTATAGACTATCATAAATGGAAATAAAAGTATATTTACTAAAGATAAAGATTTTCATGTAAAAATATGTGAATATGCTTATTGCCTGCATATTCTTAGTATATACATAAACATTATTTTACGTATGTATAACTCAAACAGAAACACTCAACATTACGGATGTTTAATTGACAGAAATCTTTACAACTTTTTTTTTGTATGATTTCGTATAATCAATCATATTGGGGAAGTTATTCATTAGAAAAAAAAATTACCTTATGAAAACATTTTACTAAAAAATTATTTAAAAATTTTACTTCGTTTAGTTAGAATAATGTTAATAGATTTCATAATTTAATTGCATAATTCATATTTCTTTTTCATTACTTCTATCAACCTTACTATCATCAATGGGCAAAATTCTATTCATATCTGTTATTTTTATCTTATTATTATCGGTATCAAGATTATCTCGTTATCACAGTCTTTATTACAGTTATTGATGTTATTATTCTTTCATCAGTTTCTCCTTATCAGTCCTTAGTATCAATGTTTTTAATTACCACAATCGTAATCATTGATGTCATAATAGCTGAAATCATCATCATTAATATCATGATTATCATTGATCCTATAATTTTAATATGCTTCGTGTCACTGTTGTTATTATCTCTGTCTCTATTACCTTTTTTATCGTTTCTACTAGTAACATAAACGTATTTACATTATCATTATTTTCTACATTATTAATATTATCCCTATCATTGTCATTATCATTGTTACTACCACTATCTCTATCCTTGCTATGAATGGCATCGCTACCACGAACATAATTCATTTCTTATTATAACCCACATTAGTAGTATCCTCTTTCTTAAATCTCCTCCACCACCCGTTTAAATTGCGTAGATCGTATCATATAGAATGATATTGTGTACATTATCATAAACCTCATCATCTTGCACATGGCGACTTGATTTCACATGAAGAAAGGGAGAAAAATCGACACCGCGCTTTGTCTATTTTTGACCATGGGAGAATTTTCTGAGATGCGCAATATCTTTTCCGTCTTTCTTTATTGCTAAATATGGTCAAATTACTTTGGATAAGTGATGGTCATAATCATAATTGAAAACGTTACTTGCATGTGGTAATGTTAGGCAAAAAAGCCTTCTTGGTGAATCTTATAAAAGAGATTTATATATGAACAAAATAAAACATCTGTTTCCACATTATAAATCCCCTCAAAGCATGAGATCAATTAGCTTTTTTTTTTTTTTACTCTTACATTTTTCTGTCTATAAATTTTCCTCGCAAATTTGCCAGTTCAGCCTCGCTATTGGTCGGCGGTCGTGAACAAATTTGCACATGAGTTATTTTTGGAACAGACGCCCCACTGCGACACCAGCTTCTTCTAGAGCCTGTTCATTGGTTTAGTTCAGTCCGTGTATATCTTTATCTTCCTCGAAACTACAAATTATTCTGTGTTCGTTGTCACTTTTTCTTTTATTTTGTTGAATATGTTAGCGTGAAGAGATGGCGAGATGGATGTCATGATGTACGTTTTGTTTACGTGTTACGTATTGGAGAATAAAAAGGAAAAGAGATGATAACATTTTTTTTTTTTTAGAGAGTGTTCGTTAGGATTAATGTCATAATGGATTTTCTTCTAAGTCTGATGAATGAGCGTAGTTACCTGAAAGATAAAACGAGAAATGATAAGAAATTAAGGAAGAAAGAAATCCATTACCCCGTCATATTCCCCAATTAAATCCGTGTTGCGTTAAGCGACCGCAGTTTCTAGCAGACTCTGTTTTAAAAACCTCATTGCAAATAAACTACCATGCTTATTTCCCTCTCGTTTTTTTTTTCCTACACGGCCATGCCAATGACCTTGTATGTGTTCACAACCTGACTTACTTCTAAATCAGGAACAGTTCGTTGTTCACACCAGACGGATTACCAGTTAATCTCTTGGAACCACAAAGTACAATCACGTAAATGTCGGCCATCGACGTTACTCAACCTGCAAGGGCAAGTTCGCAACGAGAGGACTGTTCCAACACCTCAGAGGACGTGAGGACGTGCCAAGGAGGACTGTTTGTTCTTGGGAAAGGGTGTTTATGTTTTTTTGTCTCGTTTTTTTTTTTTTTTTTTTTTTTT
>NC_051396.1:51593550-51596050 GCF_015228065.2 Penaeus monodon
AGGGGGGGCGCGTGGTCAAATATGCAAATATCATATGCAAGTGGGGGAAGTATGGGTGTTAGTATGGATGGTAATGGCTGTGCACATGTAGACGGGTGGATGCATAACCACCTTCGAAATTACTTGTGGTTTTCATGTGCACGCAGATGTACGTGTGTGTTCTTTCTTTATGTTTGTCTTCAGAGAGAGAGAGAGAGAGAGAGAGAGAGAGAGAGAGAGAGAGAGAGAGAGATAGATAGAGAGAGAAAGAGAGAGAGAGAGAGAGAGAGAGAGAGAAAGAGAGAGAGAGAGAGAGAGAGAGAGAGAGAGAGAGAGAGAGAAAAAAAAAATCTTAAAGCTTTTACAGTTACGGTATTGCGGGTTTGCAATGGTTTTATTTGGAGGCAAAGAAATGATGGGAAGATACTGTCATGATGCGTGTCAGTGTGGCATGCATGTAGGCTAACATTTTCACACAATATCAATAGATTTATAATGATTATAATGGTGATATCAACAGCAAAGGTAATAATAACGATAATACGCCAGAAAATTATATATATATAAGTGTAAACAACAGTTTCGAAATGCGCTAGGACTTCGGCTAGTTTGTGAACAGTGTTTTTCTATCCCAGTATCAACACGGTAGTGATTTGCCATTCAGTAACGATAATGATTATGACACAACTAATGATAATAATCACACACACACACACACGCACACACACACACACACACACACAAACACACACAAACACACACACACACAAACACACACACACACACTATTAGCATTTTTATAGACATGTTATTATTCTCTCGCACACCAATAGATTTTAGGAGCAACGCATTTGCAACATAAACACGAATACACACCATTGATTTATTTCAGTGTGTTTTGAGAAGTCTATTATGGAAATTATGAATGATAAAGCAACCGAAAAGGTTTATTTTGTTGTAACTCTAGTTCCCGATTCAGAAAAAAAAATCCTTTAATGATATCTTTGTTCATGTTAGAAAATAGTATGTTGACAAGGGAATGAAATATTGCTGTTAATATTCATGTAAGAAGCAGTGCAAGGCAGTTTAGTGTAGATAGCATGTTCTTTGAATAATCATGCTCTTTTTATGTTGCTTTCTGAAAAAAAGAAAAAGGGCATTTAAAGAATTCGTATAATCTGCGCAATACTGGTTAACTGTGATTATGTAAGCATTTATCTTTTACGTTCCTGTATGTGTAACGCCTACACACGCACGCACATGTACAGAAACACATTCATATACACACGCACATGTACAGAAACACATTCATACACGCACGCACATGTACAAAAACACATTCATACACACACACGCACATGTACAGAAACACATTAATACACATACACGCACATGTACAAAAAAAAAACACATTCATACACACACGCACATGTACAAAAAACACATTCATACACATACACGCACATGTACAAAAACACATTCATACACATACACGCACATGTACAAAAAACACATTCATACACATACACGCACATGTACAAAAACACATTCATACACATACACGCACATGTACAGAAACTCATTCATACACGCACGCACATGTACAAACACACATTCATACACACGCACGCACATGTACAGAAACACATTCATACACACACACGCACATGTACAGAAACACATTCATACACGCACGCACATGTACAAAAACACATTCATACACACACACGCACATGTACAAAAACACATTCATACACATACACGCACATGTACAAAAACACATTCATACACACACACGCACATGTACAAAAACACATTCATACACGCACGCACATGTACAGAAACACATTCATACACATACACGCACATGTACAAAAAACACATTCATACACACACACGCACACGTACAAAAACACATTCATACAAACACACACACATTTTTTTTACTTTCTTTTCTTTTCCTCTTCCTTTCTCTTCTTTTTTACTTTCTTTTCTTTTCTATTTTCTTTTCCTGTTGCTCCTCCCACCTCCCGCGAGCTTATCCTCACAGCAAAATGCATCTTCTCTTGTTCCACGAATCACTAGGGCTCGAAAAAAATGAACAAACGGCAACCATACACTAACTAGGAGAGCGGGAGCCACTTGAGGTTTATTTTACTATGGAATCTTGCGGCATCCTTAAGTACTGATCTCTCTCTCTCTCTCTCTACATATATATATATATATATATAATTATATATAATATATATATATATATAATATATATGTATATATGTATATGTATATATATATATATATATTATAATATAATATAGAAATATATATATATGTATATGAATATATATATATATATATAGATATATATATATATATATATATATATATATATGTATATATATGGATATATATATATATTATATATATTATATATATATTATATATATATATATATGTATATATATACACTTCTTCTTTAAACGGTAGGTTCATGTCTGAGCCGCCGTGGTCACAGCATGATACT
>NC_051396.1:51615999-51623499 GCF_015228065.2 Penaeus monodon
ATATATAATAAAAAAAAAAGTATCTGTTTTTAATTCGAATTTTTGAAGTTAGTTTATTTGCGTTTTTTTTTTTTTTTTTTTTTTTTAAGGTTGGTTTTGTAAAGTTGTTTTATGTACTTTTTTGAATTTTATTTGATTTTTTTTTTTAAATTCGATTTTATTAAGTTGTTTTATATATATTTTTTAGAATTTGATATGATATTGTAAATGTCGATTTTATTACGGGTCTTTTATATACGTTTTTTGAATTTTATTTTATTTTATTTAAAGGTCGATATTGTTAAGTTGTTTTATATGTTTTAAAATTTTTATTTGATCTTTTATTTGTTTCTCAGGTCGATTTTATTAGGCTATGTGCTATCGTGAATTATTTATTTATTTTCTTATATCATTCAGTTATCTTTTTTTTTCTAATTTACCGCTTTTACTATTTTATTTAAGTCAGTTATCAACATTTTTTTGTTTATTTTTATCAAATACCCACGTGCAGCATATACCAGTATCCACCGGTTTTGTTTCTCCAACTCTTATCATCCGCGTGTTTCATGGAATCTCTGAACTATCTGTGACTAACTTTCGTTTCTTTGTGGGTGAATATATATATATATATATATATATATATATATATATATATATATATATATATATATATAATATATATATATATAGAGAGAGAGAGAGAGAGAGAGAGAGAGAGAGAGAGAGAGAGAGAGAGAGAGAGAGAGAGAGAGAGAGAGAGAGAGAGAGACATACACAAACACACACACGTATGTATGTGTGTGTGTATGTGTTGTGTGTCTGTGTATATGTGTGTGTTTGTGTTTCTGTGTGTGTCTGTCTGTATGTTTGTGTCTGTGTGTCTCTGCGTGTTTGTCTATGTAATATACATATCCGTATATTTGCTTATTAACTTCATTATCTCCTTCGTTCCCGTCACTCTCGCTAGCGGGTCAGATGACCTGATATCAACCCCTCAATTTCGAGCTTCTCACTATAGATAAGACTTGGCACATATACTAGTTTTTTTTTTTTTAGAATTATTTTTTCCGGTCTGATTAAAGTGTTTTATAAAAGAGGATGATATGAGTGAAATATTTCGGTGTCTGTCTACAGATAAAGCATGCAGTCGAACACTCTCCAACGCAAGCACACGCAAGCACACGCAAGCGCACACAAGCACACACAAGCGCACACAAATACACACAAATACACACAAGCGCACACAAGCACACACAAGCGCACACAAGCAAACACAAGCGCACACAAGCGCACACAAATATACACAAGCGCACACAAGCACACACAAGCACACGCAAGCGCACACAAGCACGCACAAAAACACAGAAGCACACAGAAGCACTCTTGCAAGGGAAATATTAGAGGATATATTGCCACTAGCCCGAAATACACACATTCTTATGTACACGTACGCATGCCAAGAGACACTCGTATAAAGAAACACACGCACACACACACACACATACACACGTACGCACACACTCACACACCTATAGTCAGCCACTTAGATCTTATATTTTTGGCGGGAAACTGATGAACGTAAAAAAAGAAAAAAAAAGAAAAAAAAAATAAATAAAATCTCGCCTATCCCTTTCTCTCTTCTTTTACTGTGATGTTGAATCATCTAATTACTTTTATTCGTTGTGCTTGTCTATCTGAATCTCTCTCCCTCTTTCTCTCTCTCACTTTCGCTCTCCTTCTCTCTCTCTCTCTCTTGTCGTGCACTCTCTCTCTCTCTCTCTCGTCTCAGATATCCGTCGCTCTCTCTCTTCTCTCTCTCTCTCTCAGTCACTCCTCTCATCTCTCTGCTCTCTCCTTTACTTTCTTTTCTTTCATCATTCTCTTCTCTCATCTCTCTCTCTCTCATCTCTCTATCGGTCATCTCTCTTCTCTTCTCGATCTCGTCGCTACCCTCTCTCACTCTCTCGTCATCTCTCTCTTTCCTCTCTCTCTCTCTCTCTCTCTCCGTCTCCTTCTCTCTCCCATCTCTCTCTCTCTCAATCTCTCTCTCTCTCTCTCTCTCTTTCCTCTCTCTTCTCTCTCTCTCTCCTCTCCTCTCTCCTCGATCTCCCTCTCTCTCATCTCTTCCTTTCTCTCCTCTTCTCTATCATCACTCTCTCCTCTCTCTCTCTTCTTTCTTCAAGCGGTTTCCCTTTTGTATAGTATATATATACATAATATTATCTATTACTATATATATATATATGATATATAATATATATATATTACACACACATTGTGTGTGTGTGGTGTGTGTCCTATGTATACATACATGCATACATACTTATATTCACACACACACACATATATATCCATACACACACACACACACACACACACACACACACACACACACACCACACACACACACACATAACACACCACATGTACACCTGCACACCTACGTACAACATCATATATACACACCAGCAAGTAACCATACGACGCAGCAGAGTCGGCGACCGGGAAAGAGGGACATTCACGGCGCCCGAAATGAGGCAACGGGGAGAGCGATCTGCCCCGGATCCCGACCGATTGTGTCGAGCGTGAAATCTTTATATAGAGGGATTTTTTTTTGGGGGGGACGTTAGCTGGTGAGGGAGAGAGAGAGAGGGAGAAGAGAGAGAGAGAGAGAGAGAGAGAAGAGAGGGAGGTGAGGATAGGGAGATGAGAAGAGAGGAGAGATAACAGAGAGAGAGAGACAGTGAGAGAAAGAGTACAGAGAGAGAGGACAAAGAAGAGAGAGGAGCACAGAGAGAGAATCGAAGAGAGAGAGACGAGTAGAAGAGAGAGAGGAGAGAGAAGCAGCGAGGAGATGAGGGGAAGCTAAGGATGGAAAAGAGGGATAAAGGCAGGTGTATTTTGGAAGTAGGCGATGTGTTTTGTTTTTGTTGGTGAAATTGAGAGAGAGAGAAGCGGAAAGAAAATTGTGTTTAAATCGATAGGGGTTCAATGTTATTTTTCCCATTGGGTGTCGAAATCGTGGGTCTCATGAGTTTCACATGTCAGTTCATGATAAGTCGTTTATGAACGTCACAAAAGTCACTTACGTAACAGAATTATAAAGAAATAGAGGAAAAAATAGACGATAATTTAGAACCAGTTTTAGGTCGGCTGAGGCTTCGTAGAGATCTCCTCGTGGGTGGCGTCCGGGTCTGCGAGGCAATAAGGAGGGAGAGAGAGAGAGAGAGAGAGAGAGAGAGAGAGAGAGAGAGAGGAGAGAGAGAGAGAGAGAAGAGAGAGAGAGAGAGAAGGAGAGAGAGAAGAGAGAGAGAGGGAGGGATGAGGGAGGGAGAGAGGGAGAGAGGGAGAGAGAGAGAGCGAGAGAGCGAGAGAGAGAGCGAGAGAGCGAGAGAGCGCTCGCCTCGCGTGTGGGCGTCGCAGACTGCACATGTTAAAGTCTGCACCGCCCGTGGCCTTGCGTGGTCAAGCATGCACCCCCTCGGTCCCTCTACGTCTAAACCAGTTTCTAAACACGTGACGTATTAACACGTTTTAGGGGGAAGAAGAGAAAGGGGTGATAAAGGAGGAAGGAAGAAAGAGAGAAGAAAAGAGGAGGAGGGAGAGGGAGAAATGAAGAAAGAAGAGAAAGGTTGCGAAAGAGAGACGGATGAGGATCAGATATAGAAGTAAAGAGATCAGGGTCCACAGCTCACGAAATGTTTGGATCACCCTTAAGAAAAAATACGTTTTAAAGGCGATAATTAGTGAAACAAAAAAACGATAAAAAAGGAGGTGGGAATAGAGAGTAGTTAAAAGTAAAGAAATCGAGGTTCACAACTCACTGAATGTTTGGGTTACTGTTAAAGACAGCATTAAGTAGAACGCCAGGGTATTTGGAAGGTCATTGACTGAAGCCTCTTGTTTTCATTGCTATCTTGAGCCCGCGTCGTTTTCGCTCTGTAGCTTCCCTTATCGCAGTTCGGGTTACTTGTGCAAGGAAAAAAAAAGGTATAAATCACATAAAAATGTCATAGTTTAGAGTAAAAAAAAAAAAAGCGTGTCACTCGCGAAAATAATTCAGTTGCGAAAAAAAGGTCTGACTCACGTAAAGAATTGCGAAAAAAAAAGGTCACACATAGAAAAGTCACATTTACGAAAAAAAAAAAAAAAAATCGGACACAAAAAAATCACTAAAAAATGCACTTACAAAATAAGATTCTACAAAAAAAAAAAAAAAAAAACAGTACTCTCGTTCGATTTCATCTTCGTCGCCTTCATCTCCAGACTATGAAAAAGCTTCTCCCTTATCGCGGATTCTGATAACGCCGCGATCACGTGATGCGACTGAGAAAGAAGCGAAAATATTCATGCTTGTGAAGAGATGAGTCACGGGGGGGGGTGGAGGGTGCCCGGGATGAGATCTGCGTATAAGACTGTGGGATTTAATTAACAGGGGAACGCATGTGCCAAGGGAATCTGAGACTGGGGCATTGGTCAGCGAGATTACGTACATGGACTGAAGAAGGCGCATGGGAACACACACATACCCGCATGGACGCTTACACATACATACATGCATGGACGCATACGCACACACGTATGGACACACACACACACAGAGGGACGGAGGGAGAGAGAGAGAGAGAGAGAGAGAGAGAGAGAGAGGAGAGAGAGAGAGAGAGAGAGAGAGGAGAGAGAGAGAAGAGAGAGAGAGAGAGAGAGAGAGCGAGAGAGAGAGAACAAACAAACACCCCCTCCCCCTCAAAAAAAAAAAAAAAAACAGCAAAAATATCTCGCAAAATAGACATCTCAAAAAAAAAAAAAAAAAAAAAAAAAAAAACCGACACGCTGATAACACACATCAAACACTTACTCGACGCAGAACAAACATTATGTTGAAACAGCCCAGCACCATAACCAGACACCGAGTGATAGACAGATATTACCCTCAATGTTTAGACACATCACCATCTTTCTACTTTCAAGTGCTTGGGCGAGAGACCGACGCCCTTTCTGGCTCCCATGCGGTCGATGGGCCAGGGAGAGCGACTGTGGCTGAGAGAGAGAGAGAGAGAGAGAGAGAGAGTAGAGAGGAGAAGAGAGCGAGAGAGAGAAGAGAGAGAGAGAGAGAGAGAGGAGAGAGAGAAGAGAGAGACAGAGAGAGAGAGAGAGAGAGAGAGAGAGAGAGAGAGAGACAGAGAGACAGAGAGAGAGAGAGAGAGAGAGAGAGAGAGAGAGAGAGAGAGAGAGTAGAAATTGCAGAGAGGAAAGAGAGAGAGACAAAGAAGAGGACAGAGCCAGAATTGCACAATCAGATTTTTCTCTATAGCGAGAGACAAACAGAGACACAGATTACGATGACAAAGAAACAAACAAAAATATACGAACAGAAAGAAGGAAAAAGAAAGAAAAAACGGAATATTAGGGTCATAGCAACAAAACAAATACACAGTGCACTGCATTCTTATCTCCAGCACCAGCATTTTTGATAGATTTCTGAACCAGTTCAAGGACATTTTTGCTATATATAATCCTTTCACTCATTGCCCTTGGGACAGAAATGAACCGACAGACCTTCGGAAGTGTGGGAGTCCCATTAGGAGTGTTGGGGAGAATGGGGGGAGTGTTGGGGAGTGTTGGGGAGTGTTGGGGAGAGTAGGGAGGGAGAGGGGGAGAAGGGGGGAGGGGGGGGGAGACTGGAAGTGCTCCCGTTTGCAGAATTTTGACCTGCTTGGGTATATAAGCCTTTGGAATCTGAACAGCTATGGGGGGAATCTCTGTTGTAATTTTCTCGTGTATTTGTCATGTCATGATTATGATTATCTGTATTTTTTTTATTTATTTGTTATTACATTTTTTTTTTTTCAAAAGGTAGTGTATCATGTACCTGAGTTGTTTTTTCTCTCTCAGACATTTTTAAAAAAAGTTTAAGTAACGAAAAAAAGACTTAATCATCTCTCATACAGAGTAACGAAAAAAAACTATTGAATCAATATTTTCCTCTTAAAGTCAATAATTCAGTCAATAAATAATAATGAAAACAAGATTTTTTATTTTGTATTTACTATCTTGCATTCCTAATATTATTTCCTTTTTTCTTGAAAATTGAAATATCTTTTATATTTTGAATATCATTATAATTTTCATTATTATTTTGTTGCCAACGTTGCATTAGTGGTAACTGCAACATGATTAGAGAGAGAGAAAGAGAGAGAGAGAGAGAGAGAGAGAGAGAGAGACAGAGAGAGAGAGAGAGAGAGAGATAGAGAGAGAGAGAGAGAGATAGAGAGGAGAGCAGAGAGAGAGAGAGAGGGAGAGAGAGGAGGAGAGAGAGAGAGAGAAGAAGAGAGAGAGTGGAGAGGAGAGAGAGAAAGAAATACAGAGAAAAAGAGAGAGAGACCGAGATAGAGACTGAAACAGAGACAAACAGAGAATAAGAAAAACAAAGAAAGAAAGGCAAAAAAAGGAAAAGAAACAGATAAAGAACCAAAAAAATAACAGACGAAGGGAAAGTACCCCCCTTACCCCCTTCCTTCCCCCTCCCCCTCCCCACCTGCCGTGCAACCTTTTACCCTCCTTCCCCCTCCCCCTTCCCCTCCCCTATCCCCCCTCCTTCCCCTATCCCCTCCTTCCCCTTCCCCCTCCCCCATCCCCCTCCTTCCCCCTCCCCCTTCCCCCCATCCCCCCTCCTTCCCCTTCCCCCTACCCTCCTTCCCCATCCCCCCATCTCCCCTCCTTCCCCTCCTTCCCCTCCTTCCCATCCCCCCCCCCCACACACACACACACACCGCACCCCTAGCTACTCAAGGTCCGGCCTGGTCAGTACGGCGTCAAGGCATCGCTAAGGACCGGTTTGTTGCCGAGCTCTGCCACGCGGGGGACCGTAAGGGGAACCGTGTGCTTGCTTGCTTGCTTGTTTGGCTGCTTGTGTGGTTGGTTGGGTGGTTGGTTGGTTGGTTGGTTGGTTGGGTGGTTGGGTGGTTGACTGATTGGTTGGTTGGTTGCTTGCTTGTTTGGTTGTTAGTTGGTTGTTGGTTGGTTGGCTGTTTTCCCTTCGTGGTTGCATGACAGATTTCTAGGGTGTGTTCAAGGTTCAAGGTTCAGGGTATGCTAGGTTTGTTCAGGGTATTTAAGGTCTATTCAGGGTATGTTCAAGGGTGTGTTCAAGGTGTGCTTAGTCTACGATCAGAGTGTGTTCAAAGGTTCGTTCAGGGTATACAAGGTCTGTTCAGGGTATGTTCAACGATTTGTTCAAGATGTAGAAAGTATATTCAAGGTTTGATCAACGGTTTGTACACCCGTGTTCAAGCTGCGTTCAAAGGTCTGTTCAGAATATTAATAAAAAAAAAAAATCTGTTTAGTTATTCAAAAGTGTGTTCAAAGGAACGTCCAAGAGATTGTACATTCAGCAAGAACTTGGAACTAATATCAATACAATCTTTAATTGGCATTCTGATAATAAATCTTCACCAGAATTATGTAATGCTGATGTCTCAGAACCATTTAAAATTCTTTCTCATTCATTCTTATTCAACATTT
>NC_051396.1:51638499-51648499 GCF_015228065.2 Penaeus monodon
GTTGGGGGAGGGTTGAAGGGGGTTGAAGGGGGGTGAAGGGGGGTGGGGGGAGTGAAGGGGGGTTGGGGGGTTGAAGGGGGGTGGGGGGAGTGAAGGGGGGTGGGGGGTTGAAGGGGGGGATGGGGGGTTTCTGTTTGTTTGTTTGTGTTTATTGTTTTACTATTATTATTTTTTTTGTGTTTGTTTATTATTTTCTGAGTTGGATATGTAATGATATAAATATTTTTTGTGTGTGTTTATGGGTGTATTTTTTTTTATTCTTATTGTATTTTCCTTTTATGTTTCCTATTTACTTCCTCTTCCTCGCTTCCTATCTCATTCCTTCTCTCACATCCTTCTGTCTGTCCTTTTATCCAATTTCTATCTCTCTAGTTTCTGGTTTCTAACATCCCATGAAACCGTATTCATGTTGACTAATATAAAAAGGTATGAATGAGAATCTTCACAATACAAGAGATGTATGTAATCGAAACCGTTTAAATACATCTTTTGTGAGGATATTCATTCTCCTTCATACCTCTTCTACATTCTAACACCCTATATTTATCTACCTACCCTATTCCTGACCATGCTAATTTTCTACCTATACATATTACATTCTTTCTATCGCTATCTCTCTCTCTTACTCTTTTTTTACATCTTCCTGCATCTCTACATCACCCTATTTATCTACTCCTATCTCCCCTCTTTCTCTCCTCTCTCTCTCTCTCTCTCTCTCCTATCTACCTCCCCCTTTATCTCTCACATCCTATCTCTATTCAACTCTCGTTCTCGTCCACGACCCTTCTATCTATTCCCTCCTCCCCTCCCTCCTTTATTTTCTCTCTTTATCTCGTCCTTCATTTCACTCTTCCTATCTCTCATACCTTATCTCCAATTCACCCTTTCTCTCCCGTAGTCCTTCTATCTCTTTCCTCCTCCCTTCTTCTTCCCTTTATCTCTTATCTCACCCTTGCCTCGCCCTATCTCCATTTACTCTCTCTCCCTCACAATAATTTTATCTCTCCCTTCCTCCCTTTCCTTCTCTTTTATCTCTTCATCTCACGTTTGTCTCTCTCTCTCACAGGTACTTACTCCTTCTCTCTATCCCCCTCCTCCCCTTCCTACTCCGTCTTATCTCTCTATCTCACCCTCGTCTCGCCCCTTCTATCTATCCCTCCCTCCCCCTCCGTCTAACTTCTACTACCGGTCTCGCCTCTCCACTACCCTCCATTACTCACGATCTTAATCGTCTCGTGATCTACCCTTTTCAAGTAAGAGACCAACATCGTGTAGGTGAGGCACGGCACGGGCAGGGTACGGACTGTCGTGTGGGATCAGACGTCTTTCAAGTAGGAAACGTGTATGGTGAGAGGGAGGAGGGAGGGGTAAGGGTGGGAGGGAGAGAGGGAGGGAGAGAGGGAGGGAGAGAGGGAGAGAGAGGGAGGGTGGATGGGAGGAAGGAAGAGAGAGAGAGAGGGAGAGAGAGAGAGAGAGAGAGAGTATGATAAAAAGAGAAAGCTCATGATGAAGAGAGAGTAGGATAATGATGGTGCGTGTGCGTGTGTGTGTGTGTGTGTGTGTGTGTGTGTGTGTGTGTGTGTGTGTGTGCGTGCGTCTTATTTAGTTTAGGAATAATAAAAGAAACGCACATATTTACTATTCATGCACAGCCTCTCCACCTCCCCTATTCACACCCATATAAGAAAAGGAAAAAAAAATCAAAACCAACACATCAATAATATTCTTCACGCCCACGAAAACCATTCACGCCCACGAAAGAAAACACCCACACCCACGCCCACCCCACGCCCATTCCCACACCTAAAGATCCTTCTACAGGGTCCACACGATCTCTGTCCCCCCCCCTCCACATAACCCCCCCCCCCCATTCTCTTAAAAATAACCCCCTACCCTCTTCTCTTCTACCGACAGGAAGCCTCACAATTGGAAACCTCCACATAACCCACCCACCCTCCATTCCCTCTTACCGACAGGAAGCCTCACAATTGGAAACCTCCACATAACCCACCCACCCCCCCATTCCCTTATAAATAACCCCCTTATCCTCATCTCTTCTACCGACAGGAAACCCCAGAATTGGAAACCTGTTCTGATCGTGTTTCTGGTGTTCATGTGCGGTCAGTTCAGTGGTTTCGCTGTTGTCACTGCCTACACCGTGGACATCTTCAACCAGGCTAATACCAACATTGATTCCAACACTGCCACCATTATTGTTGGCTTCGTCAGGTGAGATTTGATTTGTGTATAATGGGGGTGTGAGGGGGGGGGGGGATTTAAGTTTTTTTTCTAATGATCTATGGTAATTATGAATATGGCATGGTAGGATTTTTTTTTCTAATGATCTATGGTAATTATGAATATGTCATGGTAGGATTTTTTTTTTCTAATGATCTATGGTAATTATGAATATGTCATGGTAGGATTTTTTTTTCTAATGATCTATGGTAATTATGAATATGTCATGGTAGGATTTTTTTTTTCTAATGATCTATGGTAATTATGAATATATCATGGTAGGATTTTTTTTTCTAATGATCTATGGTAATTATGAATATGTCATGGTAGGATTTTTTTTTCTAATGATCTATGGTAACAATGAGTGATATATCATGGTAGATTTTTTTTTCTAATGATCTATGGTAACAATGAGTGATATGTCATGGTAGGAACTGAATCGATGATCCATACTACGGGATGTTCGAGAAATATCCACTGTTGCGTAACAGATGATCAATATTGATTGGCTGATTGCAAGAATAAATATCTCAGCGAGGTTTAGGTCATTAGCATATCAAACAGCAGTCTCATTGCTCTTCCTCTCTCTCTCTCTCTCTCTCTTCCTCCACTTTCACCACCTCCTCCACATTCTCCACCTCCACCATCTCCACCTCCACCACCACCACCTCCACCACCTCCACCTCCTCCATCTCCATCACCTTCACCTCCCCCTCCACCACCACCTCCACCTCCCCTCCCCCTCCCCCTCCCCCTCCACCACCTCCACCTCCCCCTCCACCACCTCCACCTCCTCCTTCTGCCCCCCCACAGGTTCATGTCGACCCTCGTCAGCGCCGTTCTGCTCGACCGCGCCGGCCGGAAGCCCCTCCTCATCATCTCCGCCATCGGGTCGAGTGTCGGTATGACCTCCATCGGGGTCTTCTTCTATTTCGATCAGGAAAAGTCGTCTGAGGTATGTGCTAGTGGGGGTGGGGGGGGAGGGAGGGAGGGGGGGATTTGCTCTCTCTCTCTCTCTCTATCTCTATCTATCTATCTATCTATCTATCTATCTCTTCCTCTCTCTCTCTCTCTCTCTCTCTCTCTCTCCTCTCTCTCTCTCTCTTGTCTGTCTATCTGTCTATCTACTTTCTCTCTCATTCATTCTTCTCTGTTTGCTCTTCTTCTCTCTCTCTCTCTCTCTCTCTCTTCTCTCTCTCTCTCTCTCTCTCTCTCTCTCTCTCTCTCTTTCTCTCTCTCTATATATATATATATATATATATATATATATATATATATATATATATATATATATATATATATATGTATGTATGTATATATGTATGTGTATAAATACATTTATTGATATGTTTACCCATGTGCTATAAAGTATAATGTTACATGACATAAGAACATCTCATCTCTAGTGAGTATCTCGCCCCCAGCCACGTCTCCTTTTTCAGCGTCTCTTAACCACGAACCCTCGGCCTTCCCCTCTTCCATCCGGCGGCCCTGGGCTGGCCCCTACTCTTCTTCGCTCGTCTATCGTGTTCTCAACGACTGCGCAGCCCTTGTCCTGGGTTCTGTTCAGTCTTCCCTGGCCGTGGACCCATCGGCAACGGCGGGCAAGCACCGCTACTCCGTTCTTCGCCTTCGTCATCGGCCTCACGTTCCCGCTGCTGACGGACCTGCTGCAGACCTACATTGTCTTCTGAGCTGTATGCGTGTTAGTCCTGTAGGGTCGTCTCTTGGGATCTTCCGCCGAACGCGGGCAAACCCTGGAGGAGATTGAGAAGTTCTTCGCCCCCCGCAGGAGTGAGTCCTTCTCGGGGGAGACGCCCTTGAGCAAGACCCCAGAACCTGAGCCTTAAAGGGGATGTTATGTCACTGTAGGAACATTTTTCAATATCGAAGTGGAAACAAGAACAAACACATTCACACACACACACACACCACCACAACACACACACACACACACAAACACACACACACGCACACACACACAGACACGCACACACACACACACACACAAACACACAAACACAAACATAAACACACACACACACACACACAAAACACAAACACGCAAACACAAACACACAAACACACACACACAAACACACACACATCAACAAACACAAACACACTTTACATCTAATCATTTATCATCAAGCTAAAAAAAAAAAAAAAGATAAAGCTCGGTTAAATCAATCGTTTAGACCGACTGGCGATGCACCCCACGAGGAACTGTCGAGCATCGGGTGAATCACCAATCGACCCACAAAACGTTAAACTATCTTTGTGCCTGTAAGTCCAGCCCTGAGCCGAGGTGGAAGCTATTCCATCATGGTATTTTTTCTTCGCTCAAAGAATTCAGCAGCTTTTTCATCTCGTGGATTCGCTAAGACGAAGAGGAAGAGCGACCAAAAAAAGAGAAGAAGAATAGGAATGAGAAGAAAGTAGGAATAAAGGGGGGGGAAATGAGATTCAATGCTCTCAAAATGACCTGGCGATGGTGTCTGGATCTGAGTCATTCCACTGAACCCTAGTCCTTTCTGTTAAGGTGTGTGACTGTCGGATTTGTGTTCGTGTAAATATATAAATATATAAATATATATATTTTCGTCTATCTGTAGTCGTAAGTTTCTTCCCTTGTATGTGTGCGAAGGTATCGCGTTTCCTTGTGTGGACTGTGTAAATGGGGACAAAGATTATATTCGTATATTTTATATGAGAGGGAGAATACAAACATGCATGAAAAAGTATAATAGTGTGAATTCGTACTGGATACGATACACATATATATCTATAATTAAATATATATGTGTATATGTGTATATATATGTATATATATATATATATATATATATATATATATATATATATATATATATATATATATATATATATATATGTATTTATTTATATATATATATATATATACATATATATGAACTCATACATTTATACTGTATATATTATGTGTGTAAATGTAGAGCAGAATATTTAATTCATTTGTGCACCATCATTTAGTATGAGTTTAGAATGGCAAACATAGGATATGGTTAGTTTGATTTAGATTAGGTTAGCCATATAACATTTTTTTTTAAACATTACGTTAACATTGATTATTATTATTATTATTTTTAATGACAGTCCTCAGTGTTGACAGTTTTGTAGTTAAATTTAACCAGCTTATAGATTTCGCCTCATATAATACATACACAAACACTCAAACATCATTTGACTGTGATCATTTTCACCTGAAGATCAATCATCGTTTTTTTCTACATAAACTATGCCTGTGATGATACTAATGCTGATGTATAAGTTTACAAATAGTTTCATGATGCCTCAGTTACTAACGTTAGGGAAAAGAGTGAGACAGTGTCAAGTCTGGCGAATTATCATTCACAGTGTTGTGCGCAAGTGCTTAAAATTATACTTTGTCTGCATGATTCATTAAAGGCTCTCAGCGCATGATCAATTCTGGTTGCGTCGCTAATCAAACTGGAGCAGTGGCGCAGCAATTCGCCGTCGTCACTCATTTGTTTTTCGTGTTTTTTTTTCCGTTTTCTCTTTGTTTTTGTTTTTTTCTGTTGGGAGTAAACAAGCTGACATTCGGCCGCTTGTGAACACTCCGGCTGATAAAGAGCTAGACATGTTCACAAAGTTTCCTTGGATTTCCCGTGGCCTTTAGAAGATAGATGTGTTGCAAGGAGTGACTTCAGAAACACCGGTATAAATTTGAATAAAGAGTACCGTCCGCGTGATGCTATGTCTGTGCCATAAAATCAGTGTCTTCGAGCGCTAGGATAAAGATTTATAAGTTAAAAAAATGTAACCGTTGATGCCTGTCGGTGATTATTTGTACAGGTAGTTAAATTCTTTAAAAAGGCTTTGCAGAATTCCTTTGCAAATTGAGCTGAGTTCATTTGCAAGTGTTCACGAAGAGACGTAATATTGCCTTTGTGTTTTCTAAGCATAAGATGAGACATATCAGAGTTCATTACGATGTTTGGCAGATTAATGTTGTTATAGTATTATTGATAATGATAATTTGCATTAGAATATGGACGAGGAATTTAACCTCTAGACTGAAAAAATATGTATATACGTGTTTTTGTATACTTTGTGTATATATATGTATATATATGCATATATATATATATATATATATATATATATATATATATATATATATATATATATATACCATATATTTATGTGCAGTATGCATAATCACACAGTAATTAGATATGCATGTATGTATGCATATCAATAAGTATATGCTTAATGTTGTCAACGCAAAACTACTACGCAGTTTATTGGCGGAACACAATAGCTATTACATGTTATCGTTTATATACACAACATTTACGTTTTTTTTATATAAAAAAAAGTTAATTATAGACCATCAATATTTTTTTTTTTTTTTTAGAAATGAAAGCTAACTCATTAACATTGATACATGGATAATATGTATATTTTTTGACATTCTTAAATATCATCGAACATCACGGCGCCATGCTGGTCACCTATCAAACAGTAAGATATTTTGTAAAATAAAAAAAAAGGGTAGACATTAAACATTTTGATAAAAACAATATTCTTATACCACGAGAGACGAACGCAACGCAGCGTCATTTTTACAGAAACTTTTTTTTTTGTATATAGAATTCCTTGTGTAGATATTTTTCCTTTAGAAAGGCATTCTCATATTCGAGTATGTACTGTCTGTATATGTATATATATATATATATATATATATATATATATATATACATGTATGTATGTATGTATGTATGTATATATATATACATGTATGTACGTAAATGTGTATGTGTATGTATATATATATATATATATATATATATATATATATATATATATATATATAATATATATATATATATATATATATATATATATATATATATATATATATATATTATAATTATATAGTATGTATGTATGTATGTATGTATTATAATACATGTATGTACATAAATGTGTATGTGTATGTGTATATGTATATGTATATATATATGTAGGTAGTTATGTATTGTACATATCTATGTAAAGACATGTATAATATACAATTGTCATTTAGAAAGTCACAAGCTTTTTGAGAGAGTACAAAATCATTATTATCTAATTAGCTAAATATGACTGACAAAATTGAACAACCTTTTCCGAAACTAAAAAATAAATAAATCAATTGATTGATAAATGATAATAATAAATCAGATAATTCAAACATTTGCTTGTGAATTTTTTTTTTTTTGGCAGCACATTTTTTCTTTTATGCATTTTCTCCTCCCTCGTTTTCTGTTTGTTTGTTTGTTTGTTTGTCCCACCTCCTCTCTTTCGCTTTGTAAATATGGTCAAAATCGGTCGTCTTTTTATTATTATTCCCCGCCCTATATGTATGAGGTTACTTTGGCAGTGCCATTGTTGAATGTTTGTCTGATAAACTGGAGACTTTTCCCCGAGTATGTTTTATAATCATCAAAATATATTTGATTACGTTGTTCTATTACTTTGATTAAGTGTGGTCTTCATTATGATGTCGAGAATCTAACTTTACATTGTATATTTTTATGTACAATAATAAACTGTACAAAATAATGTGTTCTTTTAGTTTCCGAGGAAAAAAATAAAAAAAAAGAGGGAAAAAATAGAAATCAATCTTATTATAATATATGTATTTACAAACACATACAAACACACATAAACACACACACACACAAACACACACACACACACACAAACACACACACACAGACATATATATATGTGTGTGTGTGTGTTTGTGTGTTTGTGTGTGTGTGTGTGTGTGTGTGTGTGTGTGTGCATTATGACCTGTTATGGCCCTTAGGATAATGAAAATATAGGGTCCCACTTAAACAGAGCCACCCTCAAATATGTTCTAGGGCCCCATGATTTACAGCTTGGGCCCCAAACAGGGGGGTCCATATCTCACAAAGGGGGCCACAAACAGGGGGGTCCATATCTCACAAAGGGGGCCACAAACAGGGGGGTCCATATCTCACAAAAGGGGCCACAAACAGGGGGGTCCATATCTCACAAAGGGGGCCACAAACAGGGGGTCCATATCTCACAAAGGGGGCCACAAACAGGGGGGTCCATATCTCACAAAGGGGGCCACAAACAGGGGCCACTTTTGAATATTGGATTATCAGACTCCCGAGCCTCCTTTTGCAAGTTGAAATTTGATCATAAGAAGAACTTCAGAACAATAAATATATTTGAAGATCTCTAAGCAGGATCCTCTTCAGGGCCCCTAAGCTGCAATCCTATAGGATAATCCGGCCCTGAATCCTTAGCGTCTCAGAAGAAAAAGGATTCCTAGTTATCAATTTCAATGACGCGTAGTTAGTTTTAGGGATATTGCGGCATTACACACACACACACACACACACACGCACACACCACACACACACACACACACACACACACACACACATATATATATACATATATATATATATATATATATATATATATATATATATATATATATATATATATATATATATATGTATACAAAACATATATTTATATGTCCACATATACATATGTATGGTATATATATATATATATATATATATATATATATATATATATATATATATATATATATATATATATATATATTGTGTGTGTGGTGTGTGTGTGTGTGTGTGTGTGTGTGTGTGTTGTGTGTTGTGGTGTTGAGTTTTGTGTGTGTGTGGTGTTGTACTAGTATGTGTTGTGTGGTGAATGTCTTCAGTGTGTACGTGTTTTGAGTGTGTGTGTGGTGTGTTGTGTATATATTATTAATAGATATATATAATATATATATATATAATAAATGTATTATATGAAACACACACACACACATACACACAAATCTCCGTGTGTGTGGTGTGTAGGTGTATGTATGTATGTATATACACTTTGTATGCGTGCGTGTGTGTTGGTGTGGGTATCGTGTGTATGTTTGCTCCTATGTGTCCAAGGCTCTGAATATGATAAATGATCTCGGTAGCCAAGCTACAGCAGAGAGGAAGCATCCAACCATTATCAGTTGAAAATATCTAAACTCTAATCGTACGAGACACTGGCATTTTTCTCATAAAGAAGGGAACTCCATAAGCCACGTGGAATATAAAAGACAATATTGCATGAAGTCATAAACCCATTTCATTTTGGATACAGAGGGACTGTGTATTGTGGAAAGTTCACGGAGGACATGTATTCTTCTCCCTCTCAGGGGACCACCACGAGGCGAATATATATATTAAAACTTGTCTTTATAAAGAGGACTTGAGAATAACAAAATCTAAAATGCAGATGACGAGGAGAGCAGATGCTGTTGTTGTTCGGAGATGATTTTGCAAGGAGTGGAAACCTGTTCTCCAAAACCTGTCACTGGGCAATGGCTGTGGCTCGTGGCTTTCAGGGGAGACATGGGAACAGCGGCCAAGGAACAGGGGAGAGGGATGAGGGATCGCAGGGGTTGCTAACCTCAGTCTCGTTAAGGGAAACCTCTCTGTTCTGGGTTGTGGTTTGCTGTTCTAGGCGGCTATAGTCGAGTCGTGGTGGTTCTTCATAGTAAGTCTTAATGTGTTTTCCTTCCCCTTTTACGTTTTTATCCCCCTTCTTTTTTTTGGCCGGTCGGAAAACACACCCAAGTTTAGGGCCTTCGCCAGACCTTGGAAGTCCGTGTGGCAAAGCACTTTATAAAAATAAAATATGTACACGTGTTCCGTATATG